>NC_091338.1:2019776-2024776 GCF_038502225.1 Cherax quadricarinatus
CAATTCTATTCACAACCTGCAATTCTATTCACAACCTGCAATTCTATTCACAACCTGCAATTCTATTCACAACCTGCAATTCTATTCACAACCTGCAATTCTATTCACAACCTGCAATTCTATTCACAATCTGCAATTCTATTCACAACCTGCAATTCTATTCACAACCTGCAATTCTATTCACAACCTGCAATTCTATTCACAACCTGCAATTCTATTCACAACCTGCAATTCTATTTCACAACCTGCAATTCTATTTCACAACCTGCAATTCTATTCACAACCTGCAATTCTATTTCACAACCTGCAATTCTATTTCACAACCTGCAATTCTATTCACAACCTGCAATTCTATTTCACAACCTGCAATTCTATTTCACAACCTGCAATTCTATTTCACAACCTGCAATTCTATTCACAACCTGCAATTCTATTTCACAACCTGCAATTCTATTTCACAACCTGCAATTCTATTCACAACCTGCAATTCTATTCACAACCTGCAATTTTATTTCACCTGCAAATTTCACAACCTGCAATTCTATTCACAACCTGCAATTCTATTCACAACCTGCAATTCTATTCACAACCTGCAATTCTATTCACAACCTGCAATTCTATTCACAACCTGCAATTCTATTCACAACCTGCAATTCTATTCACAACCTGCAATTCTATTTCACAACCTGCAATTCTATTTCACAACCTGCAATTCTATTTCACAACTTGCAATTCTATTTCACAATCTGCAATTCTATTCACAACCTGCAATTCTATTCACAATCTGCAATTCTATTCACAACCTGCAATTCTATTCACAACCTGCAATTCTATTCACAACCTGCAATTCTATTCACAACCTGCAATTCTATTCACAACCTGCAATTCTATTTCACAACCTGCAATTCTATTCACAACCTGCAATTCTATTTCACAATCTCCAATTCTATTCACAACCTGCAATTCTATTTCACAACCTGCAATTCTATTCACAACCTGCAATTCTATTCACAACCTGCAATTCTATTCACAACCTGCAATTCTATTCACAACCTGCAATTCTATTTCACAACCTGCAATTCTATTCACAACCTGCAATTCTATTTCACAATCTCCAATTCTATTCACAACCTGCAATTCTATTTCACAACCTGCAATTCTATTCACAACCTGCAATTCTGTTCACAACCTGCAATTCTATTCACAACCTGCAATTCTATTCACAATCTGCAATTCTATTCACAATCTGCAATTCTATTAACAACCTGCAATTCTATTCACAACCTGCAATTCTATTCACAACCTGCAATTCTATTCACAACCTGCAATTCTATTCACAATCTGCAATTCTATTCACAACCTGCAATTATATTCCCAACCTGCAATTCTATTCACAACCTGCAATTATATTCACAACCTGCAATTCTATTTCACAACCTGCAATTCTATTCACAACCTGCAATTCTATTCACAACCTGCAATTCTATTCACAATCTGCAATTCTATTCACAACCTGCAGTTCTATTCACAACCTGCAATTTTATTTCACAACCTGCAATTCTATTCACAACCTGCAATTCTATTCACAACCTGCAATTCTATTTCACAACCTGCAATTCTATTCACAACCTGCAATTCTATTTCACAACCTGCAATTCTATTCACAATCTGCAATTCTATTCACAACCTGCAGTTCTATTCACAACCTGCAATTTTATTTCACAGCCTGCAATTCTATTCACAACCTGCAATTCTATTCACAACCTGCAATTCTATTTACAACCTGCAATTCTATTCACAACCTGCAATTCTATTTCACAGCCTGCAATTCTATTTCACAACCTGCAATTCTATTCACAACCTGCAATTCTATTCACAACCTGCAATTCTATTCACAACCTGCAATTCTATTCACAACCTGCAATTCTATTTCACAGCCTGCAATTCTATTCACAACCTGCAATTCTATTTCACAAGCTGCAATTCTATTCACAACCTGCAATTCTATTCACAACCTGCAATTCTATTTCACAGCCTGCAATTCTATTCACAACCTGCAATTCTATTCACAACCTGCAATTCTATTCACAACCTGCAATTCTATTCACAACCTGCAATTCTATTCACAACCTGCAATTCTATTCACAGCCTGCAATTCTATTCACAACCTGCAATTCTATTCACAACCTGCAATTCTATTCACAACCTGCAATTCTATTCACACCCTGCAATTCTATTCACAACCTGCAATTCTATTTCACAACCTGCAATTCTATTTCACAACCATTAATAATTCACTAGTGTTAGTCCGGCTATTACTCTGGCTGTCAGTAAAGGCTGTATCATATTTACAATTCTTTCCCGTAGAAACACGTACTTCCAAATGTCTATTTCTCAACTTTTAATAATCTTTAGCATGTATTCAAGCAGACTGCTCGTCACGCTCACTTCAATTGTCTTAGATATTTTGTATGCTTATCTTATAAAAACATGTGTCACTCTCTACAACACTTGGTTTGAAGAGTGACACAGACAGGTGTGCAGACAACAACACATGTTGCATGAATACAGTAACACAAACAGGTGTGTTGACAACACACTTTGAAAATAATAATACAGACAGGTGTGTCGACAATGACACAAGGGAACAGATCAAACGTTTAGTGGTAAGAGGATTACCAAATGCCTTCATCTAGGATACCTTTATTGAGGACCTTCACGTCATGAGTAAAGATGTCTTAAGGGAATGTTCTTGTGTTCTCTTAACACTGTGAGTTGTGAGTTTTTACTGATTTCTTACTACCAGAACACTCCTTCATTTGAAAACCTCTACTTAGAGTAGAGAAAGTACATGGGTGTTCATGGGAGTACATGGGAAGGCTCGAAAACAGAAGTTTTTGGTGTCAACACCGAGGCTTCTTGAAGACTCAGTCTGCATGCCTGGGCCTTTGACCTGTCATCAGATCTGTTTCCAAGTACACTTAAAGTTCCACCATTACCGTGTGCCCCGAGCATTCCAAACTTTCCTCCTGCACTTTGGCACTAAATTCTCCAACTATTCTCTCAATTGACTCAAAATTCACTAGGAGGAAACTGGCTAAATCTCCCTCCTGTACACTCACACAGACTCATCTCCTCTGAAGGCACCCGACCACAAACTTTTATACATAGTTCTGTCACCCCCGACTTCCAGTCTTAAGAAAATATACTTAAATTTATGTATTTACATCCCTTCTTATCTTTCCACGTATGTAGGTGGACCTGCCCTCCTCTTCCTTGAATCAAATCTGGTTGCTTCCTTCTTCTAAGACGCTGTATGTCTCCCTAGGTTCAGTACTTCCCTTTTAATATATATTAATATTAATAATAATAATAATAATAATAATAATAATAATAATAATAATAATAATAATAATAATAATAATAATAATAAGAAGAAGAAGAAGAAGAAGAAGAAGAAGAAGAAGAAGAAAAATTCCCACATTTATGCATTTAACATTTCTGTCACGGTTTCTTAGGCTTTAACTCTTTCAGGAGCACCTGACCTAATTGCTTCATGTCCTTCCTCCTGAAACTCTCTCAACCTTCTTAACTTTGTTGCACTCTGTGCTAGCATCCTCCTAACATTTACACTCAGTTTTCCCTCTAACATCCAGTCTACAACCTCTCCTCACCCCCAAACACACACACATGCACACAAACACACACAAGCACACGCGAGGCTAAGATAGAGTGAATCCGAAGAGTGGTAAGTCAGGAGGCTGGGAGAGGATCTGTGACTCGACTCCTACAGCTACAAATAAGTGAGTACACATTCCAGCAGCCAGGCTTGCAAAATATCCTTGGGACGTTCTCAGTTAGACTGCAGACATTCTACATCATTTTTCACATTTTCGCACACACACTGGACCATTATTCACAAAGAAATCTTACAACAAGTCTTCACTAAGCTTAATAAAGTCTTCGCAGCTTCTTACCTCTGCTGAAGCTTTTATTCCCTCTTATCTAAATTGTTCCTGTCAGTTTTTCCAGTTTTTTCGACGATCTTTTCATTGTATTCACGGGTCTTTCAAGGTCTTTATCAAGTATTTCTGAACCACTGGCAAGACCTCATCAAGCTTCATCAGGTATGCATCAGCCATCATCAATTCACTGGAGACTCGAAGGAATCTGATTGAGATTATTGACATAGAAGGTAACCACTCAGCCGCTGTGTTTCACAGTCTTCAATTCTTTCTATGTCTTGTGAGTGTTGATAAGTATGAGTAACGCAGAGGCACCTCAGAGCACAGCAACACTGTGTGTAAATAACGTTCTCTAAAGAGAGCTTTTATCGTGTCTTGATGAAGCTCTACGTAGAGCTTGACTTTTGTGGACAATGAAGTCTGGATCTTTCTCTAAATGGAAGTCACTCATTGGAAAGTTTTCACGAATCCATGATGAATCTCCATTGTTTATCAGATAATCGTGAAAACCTTCGTAATCCTACTTGCACACGAAAATCACTCACTACGAAAGCAAAAGACTTGGCAGACGATGCACCATCCCCCCAATGAAAAGCAGGGGTGTCACTAGCACGTTAAGAGACCATACAATAAGTGCCAGGGGCCCGAGACTGTTCAACTGCCTCCCAGCACACATAAGGGGGATTACCAACAGACCCCTGGCAGTCTTCAAGCTGGCACTGGACAAGCACCTAAAGTCAGTTCCGGATCAGCCGGGCTGTGGCTCGTACGTTGGTTTGCGTGCAGCCAGCAGCAACAGCCTGGTTGATCAGGCTCTGATCCACCAGGAGGCCTGGTCTCAGACCGGGCCGCGGGGGCGTTGACCCCCGGAACTCTCTCCAGGTAAACTCCAGGTACTCCAGATCTTTAACCCTCGTGTGTGTGTGTGTGTGTGTGTGTGTCTGTGTGTGTGTGTGTGTGTGTGTGTGTGTGTGTGTGTGTGTGTGTAGTCACCTAGTTGTGGTTGCAGGGGTCGATTCATAGCTCCTGGCCCCG
>NC_091338.1:2029776-2042276 GCF_038502225.1 Cherax quadricarinatus
TCTTTCGTCTATGGTATAATTATTCAAAATGCAGTTTAAATGAGAAAACAACGTGCAAACTTAATTTTTTCCCCTCTAGACCTTCAACAGCACGGAATATAACAAAGTGATAACACTTTTGAGTTCGCTTCTGGGGCTGAAGAATTCTCTCGTCAGCCACCAGCTGAGTGAGCCAACCAAATCCCATTAATGTCCTTCTCTTTCAAGTTATTTTGGCAGCAAAATCACGCCGACTCGATATTATCGTGGAGTGAATCAGAGACAGGACGAACGTTATTGCTTGAGTGATGTTTAGATGTATATTGAACACTGGGCTGTGGGACATTGAACTTCACAAGGAGAGAAAATTTGCATTTCGGAAGGTGCAGACAACCATTCTTTCTTGTGTTCGTCTTCGTGTGTTCTCACTCGTTAATTTTCGTTATATTTACCGAAAGAGGTAAACTAGTTGGGTCTCCTCAGCACTAGGAGTGGTGGAAGCCCGCTATTCCTAGTAGTCTAGGAGTGGTGGAAGCCCGCTATTCCTAGTAGTCAGGCTGTCCCTCGCAGCACATAGACAGGCTCAGAAGACCATCTAGGAAAGAGCCACCACTGGGTCACGATGTTCATTTACTCACTGGCAGTGCGATTAAGAGAGAGAGAGAGAGAGAGAGAGAGAGAGAGAGAGAGAGAGAGGACAGTCGTCTAGCAACACAGAAGAAGCTGCTCAATGGAAGCCCACTACGACCCATGACAGAATACCTCACACATGTGAGCACACAGCAGAACATCTCACACATGTGAGCACACAACACAGAACAGAACATACAAGGACATTACAAGGACACTACCCACCAGAAGCTATACATAGAGACAGTCCTTTCGAAAATATTCTGAAGAAGAAAAAAACAGAAATAAGATGGTATCAACTATCAAAATTTATGAAGCACTAAAACCGTCGGGGTTATGCAATGTAATATAGGGCAGAGACACGAATTACCGCCAGTGTTAATAGCGAGGCAGAACCACCATTCAGTCTACATTAATTCACCCAGAAAATATACAGAGAATATGGAACAGTGGAGGAGAGAAAAGTGAAAAGAGAAGGATCATAATACTACAACCAAACAAAATACCGAGAAACAATTTAAGGAGAGGTTTTTCAAGCAAGGAAGAGACGGGAACTGTTCCTCCACCAACAGGACGACTCTAGCAGCTATTTATACGTACAGTGTCACTCGTTTCAATGTATTTTTAAGAAGTGAGAACAGTTCACTGGAAGCATCTGTATACGACTGTTGTTTTTGTTAATGATTGAGAGAATCATCGTTCGACTCGGCCCGGTCCACATCAGGTCTCGTAAATTGGAAAGTAAAGAAATTAAAGTGCGCACTGAAGGCAAGTAGAATTTTGCCCGAGTTACCTTATATCTTACATTTTAGCGAGACAAAAGAAAGCAAAATTCGGCAAACCTGCCAGAGTGCAAAGCGTTTAACAAGGTTACGCTTTACACAAGCTTACGTTTTACACAAGCTTACGTTTTACACCAGCTTACGTTTTACATAAGCATACATTTTACACAAGCTTACGTTTTACACAAGCTTACGTTTTACACAAGCTTACGTTTTACACTCATATGACAAGATGGTGGCACTTCCGTGTACTGGATGGTATAATTGTCGTGCTATCTTTGGTTACCTGTTTGTGTTTCGTCTATCTTCCTCTGTCTCTGTTCCCTCTGTCTTTGTCTCTGTCCTTCTGTCTCTGTCTCTCACGCTCGTAATTATCTCTCTTTCAGATGGCTAGTTCTGGCAGTTTGGTAACTAAATTGACCACTTAAAACTTGGTTAGTGGCGTTCCTTTGATGCTTCCTCGATGTGTGACACTTGTATCTTCTTCTTCTTCTTCTTCTTCTTCTTCTTCTTCTTCTTCTTCTTCTTCTTCTTCTTCTTCTTCTTCTTCTTCTTCTTCTTCTTCTTCTTCTTCTTCTTCTTCTTCCTCCTCCTCCTCCTCCTCCTCCTCCTTCTTTTGAGAAGAATTTAAAAGTGACTTTAAAAAAGAATCTTAACTGGGTTTCAAGGGGCTTCAGATAAAGTTGAACTATGAGGCTTCTATTTTGTCCACCTTGACGGAGTTATAAATGACACTTCGATTAATATTTCCGATTAGAAGTGAGGAAAAAATGTGACAATATCGTAGATGGAACAGTTCACTAATATAGATAACTGGTTCAGAGACCCGACAGGTTGATGATATACAAACTTGTACTACACTTAGCTACGTTTAGAAACGTTTCGCCAACCAGTGGCTTCCTCAGTCCATTACAGAGGAACATGGCTGAAGATTATAAGGAGTTTGAGGTAATCATTCCCTCAGCTGGGAGTCGATGTGATCAGTCCATGACAGAAAAGGAACAATTGTTAACAATTTAAAGTTAAGTCATACTAGCACAAACTACATAAAAAATATATTACCGATTACATAATAAAATTTACATTTCAATAGCATTGCTGTAACTCAAAACAAACAGAAATATTTGTGTGTATCATTAGTCTTGTAAAACAACGGTATTAGAGGCGTAATACTATTAAAAATAAATGTACAAATTTAATATTGGGTAAATAATATGCGAGTTGGGTAGAGAATCTTTTATGGGTAATATTTTGTTTGTTGTTGTGGGTTTATAGAAATAATAAGTATATGTGCTGTGGTCTACAGGCTAGTTGTAGAGGCTCCCACAGTGTGGTCACTCTCGTGGGAGTGTTGCAGAGGTTTACACTGTGTGGTCACTCTCGTGGGAGTGTTGCAGAGGTTTACACTGTGTGGTCACTCTCGTGGGAGTGTTGCAGAGGTTTACACTGTGTGGTCACTCTCGTGGGAGTGTTGCAGAGGTTTACACTGTGTGGTCACTCTCGTGGGAGTGTTGCAGAGGTTTACACTGTGTGGTCACTCTCGTGGGAGTGTTGCAGAGGTTTACACTGTGTGGTCACTCTCGTGGGAGTGTTGCAGAGGTTTACACTGTGTGGTCACTCTCGTGGGAGTGTTGCAGAGGTTTACACTGTGTGGTCACTCTCGTGGGAGTGTTGCAGAGGTTTACACTGTGTGGTCACTCTCGTGGGAGTGTTGCAGAGGTTTACACTGTGTGGTCACTCTCGTGAAGGTGATCCATCCTCATCTAGGGGGGTTCCAGTAGTCTACATAGTATGCACCTGAAGATCTATGCACTAGCATGGTGAAGGAAGAGACTCACATCCCCTAGAGGAAGCAGTGAGGCTCCCAGAGAGGCTTCCTCTGAGATTTCATCATTTATCTTTGCTGTCTGTGATGCCGCTCAAAAATTTATATAAACCTCTAAAAAAATCTTTACATCATTGACAATTAATGACGTTATTAAGGGAATCTATTTCAGGCGCTCGTAAAAAACGAGAGAGATATATTTAAAACTGCTGTCTACATCTGGTACGCAGTAAACTTAAGTTTAACGTCTGGTTCCATAACATTAACCCATTATAGAACCTTCTGTTACCTTTGCAACTATTCGCTATTTTCGTTTAGTACTCATTATTAAACTGTTTTGATGTGTGGTAATTAGTAATGCCATTTGTCTACGTATTTAGGACAGCATGTTGACGAAGATAGAAAACTTAACCCTGACAACAAGCGGTTGTTAATGGAGTGGTTCGGGGTGTTTATCAGGACTGTTGAAGCCACTAGCGCGGAGAATTTATTTAATAAATGTTTTGATCTGTACACCAGTGTCCTTGACCACATGACGTCAGACGCTAAATACGTCGTGATCTTTTAGTGTAAGAAGTGGTGGAGGCTCGATCCCGACGTAACTGCATTGACCCTTCCTAAATATATTGTTCTTAGATGCTTACATTTACACAGGAGAGCTTACAGGCTCTGCTGCGAAAATTTCCCTATCCTTCCCAGGATGCCGCCCACAACATTCTTTTAACACCTGCTGGGATACAATGGCAAAAGATGTTGGTAGACTTCAACATGAGCCTCGTCCTTCCCAGGAATCGAATCCAGATCCTTTGAGTTGGGATGAGAGCGCTTAAGCACTCTGCTGGTCATACCAGCAACGGAGCTGACTTGCGCTACTCCATGCAAGTCGTGCCTGCCTGAATGTTGAAGACTTACGCTTGTGTGGTCAGGCCCTTGTGAAGCATCGCAAGATCAAAGAAGATATAAGGAGCGTTCACCGTGACTCTGTTGATGCTCTGAGTTGATGATACCCACGAGCGCTGACCTGTATCATACAAACACTGACCTGTATAATACGAGCACTGACCTGTATCATACAAACACTGACCTGTATCATACAAACACTGACCTGTATCATACAAACACTGACCTGTATCATACAAACACTGACCTGTATCATACAAACACTGACCTATATCATACAAACACTGACCTATATCATACAAACACTGACCTGTATCATACAAACACTGACCTGTATCATACAAACACTGACCTGTATCATACAAACACTGACCTGTATCATACAAACACTGACCTGTATCATACAAACACTGACCTGTATCATACAAACACTGACCTGTATCATACAAACACTGACCTGTATCATACAAACACTGACCTGTATCATACAAACACTGACCTGTATCATACAAACACTGACCTGTATCATACAAACACTGACCTATATCATACAAACACTGACCTATATCATACAAACACTGACCTGTATCATACAAACACTGACCTGTATCATACAAACACTGACCTGTATCATACAAACACTGACCTGTATCATACAAACACTGACCTGTATCATACAAACACTGACCTGTATCATACAAACACTGACCTGTATCATACAAACACTGACCTGTATCATACAAACACTGACCTGTATCATACAAACACTGACCTGTATCATACAAACACTGACCTGTATCATACGAGCGCTGACCTGTATCATACAAACACTGACCTGTATCATACAAACACTGACCTGTATCATACGAGCGCTGACCTGTATCATACAAACACTGACCTGTATCATACAAACACTGACCTGTATAATACGAGCACTGACCTGTATCATACAAACACTGGCCTGTATCATACAAACACTGACCTGTATCATACAAACACTGACCTGTATCATACAAACACTGACCTGTATAATACGAGCACTGACCTGTATCATACAAACACTGGCCTGTATCATACAAACACTGACCTGTATAATACGAGCACTGACCTGTATCATACAAACACTGGCCTGTATCATACAAACACTGACCTGTATCATACAAACACTGACCTGTATCATACAAACACTGACCTGTATAATACGAGCACTGACCTGTATCATACAAACACTGGCCTGTATCATACAAACACTGACCTGTATCATACAAACACTGACCTGTATAATACGAGCACTGACCTGTATCATACAAACACTGGCCTGTATCATACAAACACTGACCTGTATCATACAAACACTGACCTGTATCATACAAACACTGACCTGTATAATACGAGCACTGACCTGTATCATACAAACACTGGCCTGTATCATACAAACACTGACCTGTATCATACAAACACTGACCTGTATAATACGAGCACTGACCTGTATCATACAAACACTGACCTGTATCATACAAACACTGACCTGTATCATACAAACACTGACCTGTATAATACGAGCACTGACCTGTATCATACAAACACTGGCCTGTATCATACGAGCACTGACCTGTATCATACCAGCACTGACATGTATCATACGAGCACTGACCTGTATCATACGAGCACTGACCTGTATCATACGAGCACTGACCTGTATCATACAAACACTGGCCTGTATCATACGAACACTGACCTGTATCATACGAGCACTGACCTGTATCATACCAGCACTGACCTGTATCATACAAACGCTGGCCCGTATCATACGAGCACTGACCTGTATCATACAAACACTGGCCTGTATCATACCAGCACTGACCTGTATCATACAAACACTGGCCTGTATCATACCAGCACTGACCTGTATCATACAAACACTGGCCTGTATCATACCAGCACTGACCTATATCATACAAACACTGGCCTATATCATACAAAAACTGGCCTGTATGATACGAGCACTGACCTGTATCATACGAGCACTGACCCGTAGTATACGATTACTGACCTGTATCATACCAGCACTGGCCTGTTTCATACGAGCACTGACCTGTAGTATACGATTACTGACCTGTATCATACAAACACTGGCCTGTATCATACCAGCACTGACCTGTATCATACAAACACTGACCTGTATCATACGAGCACTGACCTGTATCATACGAGCACTGACCTGTATCACACGAGCACTGACCTGTATCATACGAGCACTGACCTGTATCATACAAACGCTGGCCCGTATCATACGAGCACTGACCTGTATCATACAAACACTGGCCTGTATCATACCAGCACTGACCTGTATCATACAAACACTGGCCTGTATCATACCAGCACTGACCTGCATCATACAAACACTGGCCTGTATCATACCAGCACTGACCTGTATCATACAAACACTGGCCTGTATCATACGAGCACTGACCTGTATCATACGAGCACTGACCTGTATCACATGAGCACTGACCTGTATCATACGAGCACTGACCTGTAGCATACAAACACTGGCCCGTATCATACGAGCACTGACCTGTATCATACAAACACTGACCTGCATCATACCAGCACTGACCTGCATCATACAAACACTGGCCTGTATCACACCAGCACTGACCTATATCATACAAACACTGGCCTATATCATACAAAAACTGGCCTGTATCATACCAGCACTGACCTGTATCATACGAGCACTGACCTGTAGTATACGATTACTGACCTGTATCATACCAGCACTGGCCTGTATCATACGAGCACTGACCTGTAGTATACGATTACTGACCTGTATCATACAAACACTGGCCTGTATCATACCAGCACTGACCTGTATCATACGAGCACTGACCTGTAGTATACGAGCACTGACCTGTATCATACAAACACTGGCCTGTATCATACCAGCACTGACCTGTATCATACAAACACTGGCCTGTATCATACGAGTACCGACCTGTAGTATACGAGCACTGACCTGTATCATACAAAATTTGGTTAACACAAGCCTATCCGATGTTATCTTGTCGCCAAATGACTTCGAACAGGCGATAAATGACATGCCCATGCACTCTGCCCCAGGGCCAGACTCATGGAACTCCGTGTTCATCAAGAACTGCAAGAAGCCCCTATCACGAGCCTTTTCCATCCTATGGAGAGAGAGCATGGACACGGGGGTCGTCCCACAGTTACTAAAAACAACAGACATAGCCCCACTCCACAAAGGGGGCAGTAAAGCAACAGCAAAGAATTACAGACCAATAGCACTAACATCCCATATCATAAAAATCTTTGAAAGGGTCCTAAGAAGCAAGATCACCATCCATCTAGAAACCCATCAGTTACACAACCCAAGGCAACATGGGTTTAGAACAGGTCGCTCCTGTCTGTCTCAACTATTGGATCACTACGACAAGGTCCTAAATGCACTAGAAGATTAAAAGAATGCAGATGTAATATATACAGACTTTGCAAAAGCCTTCGACAAGTGTGACCATGGCGTAATAGCGCACAAAATGCGTGCTAAAGGAATAACAGGAAAAGTCGGTCAATGGATCTATAATGTCCTCACTAACAGAACACAGAGAGTAGTCGTCAACAGAGTAAAGTCCGAGGCAGCTACGGTGAAAAGCTCTGTTCCACAAGGCACAGTACTCGCTCCCATCTTGTTCCTCATCCTCATATCCAACATAGACAAGGATGTCAGCCACAGCACCGTGTCTTCCTTTGCAGATGACACCCGAATCTGCATGACAGTGTCTTCCATTGCAGACACTGCAAGGCTCCAGGCGGACATCAACCGAATCTTTCAGTGGGCTGCAGAAAACAATATGAAGTTCAACGATGAGAAATTTCAATTACTCAGATATGGTAAACACGAGGAAATTAAATCTTCATCAGAGTACAAAACAAATTCTGGCCACAAAATAGAGCGAAACACCAACGTCAAAGACCTGGGAGTGATCATGTCGGAGGATCTCACCTTCAAGGACCATAACATTGTATCAATCGCATCTGCTAGAAAAATGACAGGATGGATAATGAGAACCTTCAAAACTAGGGAGGCCAAGCCCATGATGACACTCTTCAGGTCACTTGTTCTATCTAGGCTGGAATATTGCTGCACACTAACAGCACCTTTCAAGGCAGGTGAAATTGCTGACCTAGAAAATGTACAGAGAACCTTCACGGCGCGCATAACGGAGATAAAACACCTCAATTACTGGGAGCGCTTGAGGTTTCTAAACCTGTATTCCCTGGAACGCAGGAGGGAGAGATACATGATTATATACACCTGGAAAATCCTAGAGGGACTAGAACCGAACTTGCACATGAAAATCACTCACTACGAAAGCAAAAGACTTGGCAGACGATGCACCATCCCCCCAATGAAAAGCAGGGGTGTCACTAGCACGTTAAGAGACCATACAATAAGTGCCAGGGGCCCGAGACTGTTCAACTGCCTCCCAGCACACATAAGGGGGATTACCAACAGACCCCTGGCAGTCTTCAAGCTGGCACTGGACAAGCACCTAAAGTCAGTTCCTGATCAGCCGGGCTGTGGCTCGTACGTTGGTTTGCGTGCAGCCAGCAGCAACAGCCTGGTTGATCAGGCTCTGATCCACCAGGAGGCCTGGCCACAGACCGGGCCGCGGGGGCGTTGACCCCCGGAACTCTCTCCAGGTAAACTCCAGGTACGAGGACTGGTCTGCATACAAACACTGACCTGTATCATACGAGCACTGACCTGTATCATACAAACACTGACCTGTATCATACGAGCACTGACCTGTATCATACAAACACTGACCTGTATCATACGAGCACTGACCTGTATTATACAAACACTGACCTGTATCATACGAACACTGACCTGCTACTGAGAGCAGTACCTACACTCAGGTCCCTGGGGTATACGCAATAATAATCTCTCAGTCTTGTGTATAATCCGGGAAAAGTAATTATTTGTTTTGCAAATTATTATTTTTTGAGAAAAGATGCAAATAATACCTTCATGCGTGGTAGAATGCGCCTCGCAAGGTGGCAGGGAAATATCTCAATTGCAGGGGAGAAAAGCACCAGAGTTAGGAAAAAACTAAAATGCTGGAACAAAGCTCAGGGGAGAAAAATGAGACACCACAGGAATAAAATATATTAAGATTAGTTCCAAGCAAAGGAGTTGGACCACTTCCGATCGATGGGGAAAAAAAGGCTCCTCTTAGACAAATTTTATCTCCAGTCTGTCCTCACAAGAAGCTTTCAAGTGGAATTTCCTCGGGAAATATCGCAATATTTTTGGTATTGTCTAGATGGAGCGGCAGCAGCGGCTGGAAGAGAGATGAGTTGAACCATAGTCTAGTGTTGACAGCTGCTGTTGTTGTGGTGCTGCTGGTGGCGCACACACACACACACACACACACACACACACACACACACACACACACACACACACACACACACACACACACACACACACACACACACACACACACACGCACACGCACTACAGTAAGCCACTACAGTAAGCCACTACAGTAAGCTAATACAATAAGTTACTTCGTGAAACAAAAAGACAGTAAACTGCTTCAAACTTCCAAATATTAGAATGTTATTATAAACTAGATAAATCTAAACTATCAATATTACAAAGAAACAAAGCTAATGTGTCCGTTATTATTGATCCGAAATAATTCACGTATTCGTAATAACACGACTATTAACGGACAGGGTTGAAACCCAGTTCTAAAACTAGCAGGTACAGTGGTTAGCACACTAGCTTGGTAGTTTTAAGACTGGCTTGCCTTGTGTTCGAATACATCCCGTTCCGTGAGAATAAATCATAACTTCATGGATAAAACAGCAAAAATTTACTGATGTGAAAATCACGTTCATGGCACCGAGAAAGTGAGGTGGGACACATAAACAAACGACTTAGACTATGGTATCATGGATAAATTTCGGCCTCTGGGCCATATGCAAATATTCATGAGACATGGGAAACAGGTTTCTAAGGTAAAGCTTATCTTACGTGTTTCTTAGCATTCATGAACGTATATTTCTCATGAAAAATGCGTGCATGACGTCTTGCATGGGCAGTCTGGCTGGACGTGTAGTCGCTCCGCTCTGGAGAAGCTTAAGAATAATCAAGCTGATAATGGCGTCAGTGTAGTAAACAGGTTGGTGACTGTAGTCAGTTGTTTTAGTTAGCTTATTTGGGTTCAAAGTTTGTCAACTGCGCCATTAATGTAACTGTTTACTTATTTGCTAACAAATAGAATCATTTAATCCCGAAGATATGGAGTTAACTCTTTGTGTATATACACTGAGAGATATACTCATCTCTACGGTGTATATACACTGAGAGATATACTCATCTCTACGGTGTATATACACACTGAGAGATATACTCACCTCTACGGTGTATATACACTGAGAGATATACTCACCTCTACGGTGTATATACACTGAGAGATATACTCACCTCTACGGTGTATATACACACTGAGAGATATACTCACCTCTACGGTGTATATACACTGAGAGATATACTCACCTCTACAGTGTATATACACACTGAGAGATATACTCACCTCTACGGTGTATATACAATGAGAAATATACTCACCTCTACGGTGTATATACACTGAGAGATATACTCACCTCTACGGTGTATATACACATTGAGAGATATACTCACCTCTACGGCGTGTATATCCTCTATAGTGTTTGTATATGCACTTCTCGATGTATATATACTGAGTTATATACCTCACGGTAAACATATTATATTTTGTACGAAAAATACTTTATGGTTTGGCTTCACCAACCTAAAATTCTTGATTATAATTGCATTAACATGGCAGAATTTAGCGCTCAATTTTCTGACACAACCTCGAATGGGATCATATATTGACCTGGTAATCAAGTTTGACCAGAGGACTGGGGATAGTAGCTCGCATTCCTTGAATCAAGAGCCATTCAACAGCGTCACTTGGCCTAGTTCAGGTGTTAAGGAGGAGAATAAAAACAAATTTCGTCTGTGAAAATAGAATCAGCAAGAAAGAGTGTCGGTAACTTGAGCGCCTCGCCAATGAAGCGCTCGCCCAGTCAGAGTAACATAGAACTCCACAGGTCGCCGCGGGGAGTGAGGCTGGCTGGTAACTGCAGGTGGGAGAGAGAGAGAGAGAGAGTGCAGCCTTTGAGAGGGGAGATGAGGATGCAGGTGGGGAGAGAGAGAGAGAGAGAGTGTGACGAGAGATAGAGAGAGAGAGAGAGAGAGAGCAGGAAAGAGCATAGCCTGGAGTGTGTGCGAGAGTTAGTTTGCGTTTGGTCTTCACGGAGACCGGATTTATCTTTGGGGTTCTCGTTGTGGTTCTCGTGGTTAGTCAATGGGCGAGTGACTGGTCTTGTCTGCGTATCTTGCGTCAGTCGCTGATCTTTGTGCCAAGCCGTTGCGTAACACCCTTTCGCCTATGGCTCCTTGGGATACGCCATTCCTACTTCCACAAGTCCTCATCTAGGTAAGTACTCCCATGGAAATAAAAAAAATACTAGAATTACTTTCGATTTTGTTATTTTATTAATGCCATTATTAAAAAGTAATAAAGCTTTTGAAATAGCGGGTTTAATCTGATAATAAAACACATAGAGCTGAGTGTTTAATCCTAAAACATCCGGCTGTAAATATTATAACGCTGCGATATTTTTGTTATTAATAAAATAAAGAGGTTTAAAAACATTGGGAATGTTTATAAATATCTTAATTATGCTCTCTGATATGAGTAAATATTGATGCTAGGAAAATCACAAAGAAATATCGTAACGTAAGTTACGTGTCGTAAATGTTGCAAGTACAGGAGAAAGATATCCAGTCGTAAACATTGTGAAGATATATTAAAACAATCTGCATAAGGCAGTGGACGAGCGCAAAGTTACGCAACATAAACATTACGCCAGCGTATAACTTACCATCTGCCAGCGCTGCGGGGAATATAACGTATTATATTATTATTATTATTATTATTATTATTATTATTATTATTATTATTATTATTATTATTATTATTATTATTATTATTAATTTATGGTTTTATTGTTGTTGTTGTTGCTGTTATCGTTTAATATTATTATTATTATTATTATTATTATTATTATTATTAATTTATGGTTTTATTGTTATTGTTGTTGCTGTTATCGTTTAATATTATTATTATTATCATCATCAATATGCTAATTACTATTCAGTACAGTAGTGACTGACCCTGGAAAGGTGTATGTACTGTTTGTATATATATATATATATATATATATATATATATATATATATATATATATATATATAT
>NC_091338.1:2047276-2049776 GCF_038502225.1 Cherax quadricarinatus
TGAGACTACTGGAGGCAGCTTCGAGACTGCTGGAGGCAGTTTCGAGGCTGCTGGAGGCAGCTTCGAGACTGCTGGAGGCAGCTTCGAGACTGCTGGAGACAACTTCGAGACTACTGGAGGCAGCTTCGAGACTGCTGGAGACAGCTTCGAAACTGCGGCAGGTAGCTTTCAGATTGCTGGAGGCAGCTTCGAAACTACTGGAGGCAGCTTACAGACTGCTGCAGACAGCTTGCAGACTGGTGCAGACAGTTTCCAGACTGCTGCAGACACGCCTCCAGACTGCTGCAGGCAGCTTACAGACTGCTGCATACAGCTTGCAGATTGCTTCCGGCACGCTTCAAGACTGCTGTAGGCAGCTTCCAGACTGCTTCAGTCACGTCCCGAGACTGCTCCGCAGTTGGCGGCAAATTGCATCTGCAGAATCTATGTGATTATCCTCATATTGGTGATGTGAATCTGAGTCTAAGACTCTGAGAGCTTCGATTCTGGATTTACTGACTCGCTGAAGGCTCATTGATTCCTTGGAGAATTTCCGCCTTTTTCCGATATGCAGTGGATTGTTGGATGTTCGAAGCTACGTTGGCCAGTTTATGAAGCTTTTGTTGAAGCGCAGTGAATCACTGAATATGTTAAGGTGTTTTCAGATATACTTCACTTTGCTGATGGGTTGGTATCAAGCTCCCGGTCTATTATATTATTGGACGTACGTGATTTTTGCTCGTGGAGGTTCAGCTGTATATTACTACGTGGAGAGGCATTTCTTCCGAGTCGTATTCTTTTCCGTGAGGCATTTAGATCTGGAATCCTATGATTCGAACTGTACCTTCATGTTAGAGTGCACAGTTCAGAGTTGGTGAGTTGTTAATTCCTTATTAGACGAGAATCATTAGCTAGAGCCTTGCTACGGAAATAATTTAAATTGTTTTTCTACTGGTAAAATATGTACTGTTACCACTATTCTGATCGTCTGCTGTTTTGCCCTGCGGCATACATGACTGAGCTAGACTTTATTTTCAGTGCTTGGACAACCATCATTTGTCTGGATGTCAAGTATTTTTATACTATAATGAAATCTCGTGGTTAATGTTCTGTAAGGGAGGACGAGTTTAGTAATTTGAATCTTAAGTCGTAAAGTTTGTTCTTAAAAGGAGAGAGAGAAAAAGAGAGAGAGAGAGAGAGAGAGAGAGAGAGAGAGAGAGAGAGAGAGAGAGAGAGAGAGAGAGAGAGAGAGAGAGAGAGAGAGAGAGAGAGAGAGAGAGAGAGAGAGAGAAGGAAGGGGATAAGGCAGAAAAAATTTAAAGAAAAATAGAAGTGAAAATAAAACTGGGAATGAAAAATCAGTAAACCAGGAATAAGAGGCTTAGAAAAACGCAAAAAATGAAAGACACGGAGGAAAAAAAAGAAAGAATATCCTATTAAATTTATGCTCTAACCTAAACACTGTTGCAATAACCAACTTAACCAATCTACTGATACCAACTTCTGAACTCATTCATAAACATTAAGTAGACAGCAGAGGTATGGATGTAAACAAACTCTTTAATTGATGCTTAATTCTCGCTATGTACAGAGACTCGGAGGTAACGAGGACACGCCTCTGTGGTGTTGATGTCACGTCTGTGGAGTCCCCAGAGGTGAGAGGAAGGAGGGTGAAGGACGGTGATCCTGGTGACTGAGTGAGAAGGTTGAGACAGGGAGAAAGGTCACACTGAAAGGTGTACTCATGTGTTCAGAGATGTTAGGTTTAAAGTATCGTGAGGAAACTCCCAGGTATTATGAGGTACTTTCCAGTTATCGTGACGTACTTCCCAAGTATTGTAAGGTACTCTCCACGGATTGTGAGGTACTTTCCACGTATTGTGATGTTCTCCCCAAGTATCTAGAACTTCAGTCCGATAACTTAAACAGAGAACAGAAACTCAGTAAATAAGACAGAGGATCGACACTCCTTGAAAAGGCACCAATGTTATGTTGCTTAGTAAATACAAATCTAACTTAAATCTGTGGAAAGTAACGGATTCCCTGAGGTAACTTAACGTATCGAACATCCATATGTTTTCTGCCTGTTACTATTGATGATACAAATTTGTTGGTCTAAAATTTCCTCAGCACGCTGCTAAAATAATTTAAACATTGGGCAGTAAACATTGATTTTCTGTATACATTAGCTGGAAATCTCCCATTACTAGCGTGTTTGCTAGCTTGTTCTTCCAGATGACGATAACGAGTGCTAGCAAGCTGTCTGGGTATAGTATAGTCACAGTGGTATGATGGAATGCTAGTTTCTCTCGCTTGTGTTTAACTTGTGTGGCACTGTCTGCTGGTACTATTCTGTGTGGCACTGTCTGCTGGTACTACTCTGTGTGGCACTGTCTACTGTTACTACTGCGTGGCAATGCCTGCTGGTATTAATCTGTGACCACTGCCTGCTAGTACTACTCTGTGTGGCACTGCCTGCTGGTACTGCTCTGTGTGGCACTGTCTGCTGGTACTACTCTGT
>NC_091338.1:2052276-2092276 GCF_038502225.1 Cherax quadricarinatus
AGAGTCTCAAAACTCCAGCCCGTCGCGTTAGCCACTAGACCAGCTAGCCACAATAAGATTCATGTTGACGGCAGTGAAGGGACTTGAGCTAGAGTTCGTCACGGCCACGCTAGCTGGAGATTCGTCTGTAAAAACTTGCATTTGTGGTCACAGTGGTGCCTATGCTAACCTTCCTATGGTGTAGAAATATATCTAGTTGGATGAATCTTATTGTGGCTAGCTGGTCTAGTGGAGTTTTGAGACTCTCTGACCGCGGGTTCAATCCCGGCCGGGGGTATGGTGGGTTATTATTATTATTATTATTATTATTATTATTATTATTATTATTATTATTATTATTATTATTATTATTATTATTATTATTGTTATTATTATTATTATTATTGTTATTATTATTATTATTATTATTATTATTATTATTATTATTATTATTATTATTATTATTATTATTATTATTGTTATTATTATTATTATATTATTATTATTATTATTATTATTATTATTATTATTATTATTATTATTATTATTATTATTGTTATTACATATATTATTATTATTATTGTTATTATTATTATTATTATTATTACTATTATTATTATTATTATTATTATTATTATTATTATTATTATTATTATTATTATTATTTATGTCCTTGAATTTACAGGCTTAGAGCGGCTGCACAGCCCTTGCTTTCTTACACCGGTTTAGTGTACACGTTAAGAGAGGTTATTCTACCTCAACTCTTATTCACAGTTCACTTTATAGGCTGAGATTATTATTATTATAATCAAAAAGAAGCGCTAAGCCACAAGGGCTATTTATAGGCTGAGAGCTCTTACCCTAGTGGCTTTCTTTAGCTCTTAACAATATTTTCTTACCCGTAAACTACGTTTTTATATACTGCAGAAGGAAATAAAGTTGTTTGTTTTGTTTGTTGTTTTGAGAGCCGTACCCAGTCTTACACAACCCATAAATTGTGACTTGATAATACCCTGGCATGGTACACAGCCTTGCCCAAGATTCCTCTCCCAAGGGCGAGGTATTTCTGAATGTTTCCAGCCACGGGATTGTGATTTTTTTCTTTATTTTTTTTTACGGAGAATGTATGGGAAAGGCCACGAAACAGTCTGACTTTTCAGAATGACTCGAAAACGTCTCGTGGTTCAATAGCATAAAAGGTAAACTGAGCAATAATTCTCACCCCCCATCCCCACCGCATCTCTGGTCACTTTAACCACAAGGTTCTGACTGACAGCGTCTTGTCTACCACACACACACACACACACATGCTTACACATTTTTGCACAAACCTACATACACAATTTACACGGGCCTAATCGTTTTTACACACGCTTTGACATTTTTTTCCAAGCTTGCACATTTTTTTTTCCAGGGACTCGGCTGTTATCGGGAAAAAACATCTTTAGTATATGCTTACGTATTAATTTTTAAGTTAGAGAAAATGAATGCTTTGCTCCGTGTGCGTATGAGTCGTGCGTACATGTGTGCGTACAAGTCATGCGTGTATACGTGTGCGTGCCATTCGTGCGTACACGTGTGCGCGTCAGGTTTCCATGTGTTATGAGAGTAGAGCAATTTAATGTATAAATTAATTACTGCGTGTAAATGTTCACAACAGAGTGTAGCCGACTCTCTGTAGAGTTAGAATGTCTGTCTGTCTGTTCGTTTGTCTGTCTGTCTGTCTGTCTGTCTGTCTGTCTGTCTGTCTGTCTGCCTGTGTGTATGTCCGTCTGTCTGTTTGTCTGTCTGTCTGTCTGCGTTTAGTGCAAGCTGGATCAAAATGTCGTTTGGCTCCAAATATTGAAGGCCAGAAATAGCTTGCACGACTAGTTTATATCAGGACAACGTTTCGCTCTGCACAGAGCAAAACGTGGTCCCGATAAATTCCTGTTGTGACCCCTGTGTCTCTTTACTCCAATTGTGTGTGTGTGTGTGTGTGTGTGTGTGTGTGTGTGTGTTAGTTACCATTTTGTCCTAGGCACATGTCAATTAGACACTTGGCCTGTTGTATAGTGTGTGTGTGTGTGTGTGTGTGTGTGTGTGTGTGTGTGTGTGTGTAGGTGAAAGCCTGTTACCATCAAGCACAGAAGCACACAGCCAACATCTAACAGACCACAGTTTTCTCTTAGGAAAGCTGAGTAACACCCTCATCTGGGTCCCTCAGGGAGGTCTGTTAGGACCTGCTAAGGCGTCTTTGGTCCTGTTTTATGCTCTTTGCTCCGCAAGATTTTCCCGAGCCTCGGTCCATTCAGAGAAAACCTTCATATAGTATCCGACTCAGTCGTGTACGATGTGGAGGGCGCCTCTGTCAGACTTCCTTTTGAATATACAGACCAGGTATTTCTTTTTTTTTTTCGTGTTTCTGATACGTATCTCGTCACCCTGAATGAAAATCGAGAATGAATGTCGGGATGAGACGTGTGTGTGTGTGTTGCCAGCGATGGAAAATATTATATTCGGTGATCCTTTGAAGAATCTGTTACCGGGACAGTATTTCTTGTTGTTGGAGCTTTAACAGAGCGAAATGTTGCCTCAGTGAAAGTATTTTCGGTAACGTTGTGAGTCTTCTTCATTGCTGTCGTTAATACGTCAGTCTGATGATTCTTTGTTTATGTATGTGGTGGACAGGTCAACCATACTGGGACGTGGGGTATTAACCCCCTTCCTTGTGGACGAAGTTAGAACTTCACGCACACACACACACACTCACACACACACACACACACACACACACACACACACACACACACACACACACACACACACACACACACACACACACACACACACACACACACACACACACACACACCCAGGGAGTAGAGGGGGAGGAGGAGTTGCACTGCTCATTAAAAACCAGTGGGGTTTTGAGAAAATGGAAGAAATGGATGGCACGGGCGAAAGGGACTACTTAGTAGGAACAATCCAGTCTGAGGAACATAAGGTGATAATTGCAGTAATGTACAACCCACCACAGAACTGCAGGAGGCAAAGAGAAGAATACGACGAGGGCAACAGAGCAATGGTCGACACACTAGCCGAGGTGTTCAGAAGAGCTCACATGGGGCAAGCAAAGTTACTAGTTAATTTGTGATTTCAGTCACAAGGAGATTGGGTAAACCTGGAACCACATGGGGGTCCCGAAACATGGAAAGTCAAATGATGGATGTGGTACTGGAAAACCTCGTGCATCAACATGTTAAGGACACTACCAGAGAGAGAGGAGAGGATGAACCAGCAAGACTGGACCTTGTATTCACCTTGAGTAGTTCGGACATCGAGGGTATCATGTATGAAAGGCCCCTGGGAGCTAGTGATCATGTGGTTCTGTGCTTCGACTACATAGTTGAGCTCCAAGTGGAGAGAGTAGCAGGAATAGGCTGGGAAAAACCAAACTACAAAAGGGGGAACTACTCAGGCATGAGGAACTTCCTTCAAGACATTCAATGGGAGAGGGAACTGACAGGAAAACCAGTACAAGAAATGATGGACTATGTGGTAACAAAATGCAAGGAGGCAGAGGAGAGGTTTGTTCCCAAGGGAAGCAGAAATAATGGGAAGAACAGAACGAGTCCTTGGTTCACCCAAAGGTGTAGGGAGGCAAAAACTAGGTGTACTAGAGAATGGAAAAGGTACAGAAGACAGAGAACTCAGGAAAATAAAGAGATTAGCCGAAGAGCCAGAAACGAATATGCACAGATAAGAAGGAAGGCTCAGAGACAATATGAAAATGACATAGCATCAAAAGTAAAGACTGACCCGAAGCTGTTGTACAGCCACATCAGGAGGAAAACAACATTCAAGGACCAGGTAATCAGACTGAGGAAGGGTGATGGGGAATTCACAAGAAACGACCGAGATTTATGTCGGGAGCTCAACACAAGATTTAAAGAGGTATTTACAGTGGAAACCAGTAGGACTCCAGGAAATCAGAACAGGGGGTACACCAGCAAGTGCTGGATGAGGTACATATAACCAAGGAGGAGGTGAAGAAGCTGCTATGCGAACTTGACACCTCAAAGGCGGTGGGACCAGACAACATCTCTCCATGGGTCCATAAAGAGGGAGCAGAGATATTGTGTGAGCCATTAACAAAGATCTTCAACACATCATTTGAAACTGGGCAACTCCCTGAGGTATGGAAAATGGCAAATGTAGTCCCAATTTTTAAAAAGGGAGACAGACATGAGGCACTAAACTACAGACCTGTATCACTAACGTGTATAGTATGCAAGGTCATGGAGAAGATCATCAGGAGGAGAGTGGTAGAGCACCTGGAAAGAAACAAGTGTATAATTGACAACCAGCACGGTTTCAGGGAAGGAAAATCCTGTGTCACAAACCTACTAGAGTTTTATGACAAGGTAACAGAAGTAAGACAAGAGAGAGAGGGGTGGATCGACTGCATATTTTTGGACTGCAAGAAGGCCTTCGACACAGTTCCTCACAAGAGGTTACTGCAAAAGCTAGAGGATCAGGCACACATAACAGGAAAGGCACTGCAATGGATCAGAGAATACCTGACAGGGAGGCAACAACGAGTCATGGTACGCGACGAGGTGTCAGAGTGGGCGCCTGTGACAAGCGGGGTTCCACAGGGGTCAGTCCTAGGACCTGTGCTGTTCTTGGTATATGTGAACGACATAACGGAAGGGATAGACTCAGAAGTGTCCTTGTTTGCAGATGATGCGAAGTTAATGAGAAGAATCAAATCGGATGAGGATCAGGCAGGACTACAAAGAGACCTGGACAGGCTACAAGCCTGGTCCAGCAACTGGCTCCTTGAATTTAACCCTGCCAAATGCAAAGTCATGAAGATTGGGGAAGGGCAAAGAAGACCGCAGACACAATATAGTTTAGATGGCCAAAGACTGCAAACCTCACTCAAGGAAAAAGATCTGGGGGTGAGTATAACACCGAGCACATCTCCTGAGGCGCACATCAATCAGATAACTGCTGCAGCATACGGGCGCCTGGCAAACGTACGGATAGCGTTCCGATACCTCAGTAAGGATTCGTTTAAGACTCTGTATACCATTTACGTCAGGCCCATACTGGAGTATGCAGCACCAGTTTGGAACCCACACCTAGTCAAGCACGTCAAGAAATTAGAGAAAGTGCAAAGGTTTGCAACAAGACTAGTCCCAGAGCTACGGGGATTGTCCTACGAAGAAAGGTTGAGGGAAATCGGCCTGACGACACTGGAGGACAGGAGGGTCAGGGGAGACATGATAACGACATATAAAACACTGCGCGGAATAGACAAGGTGGACAAAGACGGGATGTTCCAGAGAAGGGACACAGACACAAGAGGTCACAATTGGAAGTTGAAGACTCAGATGAATCAAAGGGATGTTAGGAAGTATTTCTTCAATCACAGAGAAGTCAGGCCGTGGAATAGCCTAGAAAGTGACTTAGTGGAGGCGGGAACCATACATAGTTTTAAGGCGAGGTATGATAGAGCTCATGGGGCAGGGAGAGAGAGGACCTAGTAGCAATCAGCGAAGAGGCGGGGCCAGGAGCTGTGAATCGACCCCTGCAACCACAAATAGGTGAGTACATAACTGCTGCAGCATACGGGCGCCTGGCAAACCTGAGAATAGCGTTCCGATACCTTAATAAGGAATCGTTCAAGACACTGTACACTGTGTATGTTAGGCCCATACTGGAGTATGCAGCACCAGTCTGGAATCCACACCTGGTCAAGCACGTCAAGAAGTTAGAGAAAGTACAAAGGTTTGCAACAAGGCTAGTCCCAGAGCTCAGGGGAATGTCGTACGAGGAAAGGTTGAGGGAAATCGGACTGACGACACTGGAGGACAGAAGGGTCAGGGGAGACATGATAACGACATACAAGATACTGCGGGGAATAGACAAGGTGGACAGAGATAGGATGTTCCAGATAGGGGACACAGGGACAAGGGGTCACAACTGGAAGCTGAAGACTCAGACGAGTCACAGGGACGTTAGGAAGTATTTCTTCAGTCATAGAGTCGTCAGGAAGTGGAATAACCTAGCAAGTGAAGCAGTGGAGGCAGGAACCATACATAGTTTTAGGAAGAGGTATGAAAAAGCTCAGGAAGCAGAGAGGGAGAGGACCTAGTAGCGATCAGTGAAGAGGCGGGGCCAGGAGCTGAGTCTCGACCCCTGCAACCACAAATAGGTGAATACACACACACACACACACATGTAATGGAAGCCTGAACACGGTTCACTTGTAAAGTGTGTGTGTGTGTGTGTGTGTGTGTGTGTGTGTGTGTGTGTGTGTGTGTGTGTGTGTGTGTGTGTGTGTATGTGTGTGTGTGTGTGTGTATGTGTGTGTGTGTGTGTGTGTGTGTGTGTCTCGTAATGTTAATAATTTTGCCTGTGGGGGTTGCCTAAATTAGCAGAAAATGGCATTCATTGATTCATCAAAGCTGCAGGTTATCATGGATCTCAGTTCTCTCTCTGTTTCTGTCTCTGTCTGTCTGTCTGTCTGTCTGTCTGTCTGTCTGTCTGTCTGCCTCTCTGTCTGCCTGTCTGTCTGTCTGTCTGTCTGTCTGTCTGTCTGTCTGTCTGTCTGTCTGTCTGTCTGTCTGTCTGTCTGTCTACCTGTCTGTCTGTCTACCTGTCTGTCTGTCTGTCTCTGTCTGTGTGTCTTTCTCTCTCTCTCTCTCTCTCCTCTTCCTCCTCCTCCTACTCTTCCTCCTTTGTATCACCCCTTTCCCTAAATCTCCCCCTCCTCCTCCCCCTTACCACCCTCTGGATCTCCCCCTTCCCTCGCAATTCCCTCACCAGCATCACGGGTCGTCTCTCCTAAATAAGTTCCTGTTATCCTTGAACATTCTCGTTTACTGACTCGTTTTCAAAGAGAATCTTTAATCCTCTCTCACAGTTTTTTTTATTTTTTTTAACCTGATGAGAATTTTCAAAAATACTTTTTTTTTCCCTTCATGTGAAGACGATATTCTCCAGTATTTTTCCCTCATTACAGCAGCTTTTTTTATATTATTATTCTATAGTGTCTTATAAAACATTCCAGAATTATTAAAATGCCCAATTAGAGAAATATTTTTTTGAGAGAGAGATCTCTTTAAATCTTCAAAGTGAGGTTTTTATCCGGCGAGTTAATTTATGTAAGTGTGACTGTCTCTTAAAGTTTTGCTTTCGTTGGCATGATTAATTAGTTCAGGCTAGACACGCCAGAACTGTGTCTTGAGGGTTCTGAGTGGTGTTATTACTATTGTTGTTATTACTGTTATTATTTACTTCACTGGCAGTCTCCCACCAAGGTAAGGTGACTCGTGGAGAGGAAATACTTACCATTACTTGTTCAATATCTGTCTTCCACGAAGAGGGCAAGCATCACGATTCAAATGACTCTAAGATCTGGAGCATCCTCCCCTCCAGCCGTCTACTCTCAGATCTGCAGCATCCTCCCTCGTCGTCTGCTGTCAGACCTGCAGCATCCCCCTCCCCGCTATCTACTCTCAGATCTGCAGCATTACCCTCCCCGCAGTCTACTCTCAGATCTGTAGTATTCCCCTCCCAGCTGTATACTCTCAGATCTGCACCATCTCCCTCCCCGCAGTCTACTCTCAGATCTGTAGTATTCCCCTCCCAGCTGTATACTCTCAGATCTGCACCATCTCCCTCCCGGCTGTATACTCTCAGATCTGCACCATCTCCCTCCCGGCTGTATACTCTCAGATCTGCAGCATCTCCCTCCCAGCTGTCTACTCTCAGATCTGCAGCATCTCCCTCCCAGCTGTCTAATGCTCTTTATCCCCAGAATACTTTTGTAACACACACCCTGTACACAGCTGTCAAACATGACATCCCCATTGCCTTCAACCTCCTCCTCGCTTCAATGTTTAAACACCATGCTTCACACCCTCAAATCCATAGGTAGACTGTCAACAGTATCAGCCAATTTGCTCTCTGGAACCGCTGTTTTTTGGCTCGGTTTTTCCTGGAACCGGTTTTCATGGAAAAGACTTTGTCTCCACAGATGCCCAATACTTACTATTTTTGTTTACATTCATTTATTCTTTGGTTCGCCTCGTCTTTCATATTCCCTCATACCGTCACGTCCACTCCCAAATATCTCAATACATTCACCTCCGTTATACTCCATCATTCCAATCTGATATCCAATCATTTATTGCCTAAACTTGTCTTTTCCTCTATTCACTTTGCTTTTTCTGTTCTAAGGTTGAATATCTTTCCCTCACATACATTCCTCAACTTCTCCACCAACAATTTGCAACTTCTCTTCACAATCTCCCAAAAGAAGTAACTGTGACAACTCCCACTTCATATCAGATTCATTATCATTTAATGCCATTCCTCTCCCCCACACGCTGAGTAATGCAGACTATAATACTAGGCTTTGTATATTAAATTCCTAATGAAAAATCTGCCGTAATTGTCCCTTAAAAATATAAAAACGAAAGTGTAGGCGAATATGAAACTGACAACGAGGATGTAACAGTATGTGTGTGTGTGATGTGTTTGTTTATTTTTTCAAATGGTTTTTTTTTTGTACACAGGCATTGTATGTTTGTATTTTTTCATGCTAGGTTGTTCCGGGGATGCCAGTAAAGTTGCACAAAAACAATTTGGTTATTGTGGTTGTACGTAAATATGAAAAAAATTCAAGTTTATAATGAAGGTTTGGAAAAGATTGTAATGTGGATTTACAAATGATTTTGTAAGTTTTAATGATTAATATTTATCTTGAGTGATTAGAAAGACACTTGCAGGTTTTTTTGTGATTTTAGAACCAGTTAGAGCTACATTAGATCTTTCGCATTTTAGTGCGTCATCAGGAGCTATGCAATGTTGCAAGACAGCAACAGATAAGAGGGAATATTCTCTGAGGCAAGACTGAAGGTATCAATGGTAGCCCATGGGCTGACATCAGCCTTGAAGCCGAGGTTCATTACGTTAGTGTTGATGGTTGTATGTGTTGGATGTGTCCCGGTGAAAAGCCTACTGGAGACACACAAGGCTACGGTTGTGGTGTTGAGTGAGGCAGAGTGGTGTTACCAAGTTGAAAATTGTTTATAATCTTAGGATAAATAAAGACAGAGACTTTTTACAATACCTCTCATTCTGATAATAATAAATCTAGCTGACTGTATATAACAATAACTTTTTTCTTATCTAGCTATATAAATATTACTATGGATGTACTAGATGGGTTATATCCTCCCCATGTATATGATGGTTTATATTATATGTTGGTGGCATATATTCATAAAGCTATTTTCTATAGTATTTCCCCTTGTTATTCGTATATATTGTCATCTATTATTAATGACAGATATATGAAGACATTCCCGATATATTTTCAGTACTTTCCATTCAGAATTTTTTCACCAATCCTTAGTAGTAATTTCTTTTACAATCCCATCTATATATATATTAAACAATTATGGTGACATTACATGTGGCTTGCTTTTATTGGAGACTGGTCCTGGACTCAGACCGGGCAGCGGGGGCGTTGACCCCTGAAACCTTCTTTAGGTAAGCTCCACGTAAACTCTCTCTCCTTCCTACCCTAACCTAAGCCTCAATCTCCACATAAGAAAGCTTTACTAATTGTAATAACCTATCACCTATAAAGAAAGCAGCAGCTTCACTCTGGCTGTACCCTTCTCCAGAACATCACTCCATCTGAGATCATACATACCCAGGATGATTCGAGTATGGAACACATTCGTACAGCATAATGATGTCAACGAGATAAAGTCAGTTGATCAAATGAAAATGCTGGCCCACAGATGGCTCCAACTTCATCCTGTTCCCTACTTGTATGTCTCATAACAATAAAAATGCTTTCAAATGAGCTGATGTAGGTAACAGCTCTTAGCTTGCCAATAAAGTTAGGAATCCTTAACCTGTAAATAGCTGTCAATAAAGCTAGGGATCCTTAACCTTGTCAAACCCTGTGTAAAAAAAAAAAAAAAAAAAAGGCATAATACCGTGACTGGAACAATACACAAATGTCCCTCACATAAGCGACACTTTGTAAATGGTTCAAGTTGGAGCGAAATGTCGTCGTAAACTTCTCTCTCCTATTTTTTTTATTAACTCATCGGCCGTTTCCCACCAAGGCAGGGTGACCCGAAAACGAAAATCTTTCATCATCATTCACTCCATCACTGTCTTGCCAGAGGCATGCTTACACTACAGTTATGAAACTGCAACATTAACACCCCTCCTTCAGAGTGCAGGCACTGTACTTCCCATCTCCAGGACTCAAGTCCGGCCTGCCGGTTTCCCTGAATCCCTTCATAAATATTGCCCTGCTCACACTCCAACAGCACGTCAAGTCCTAAAAACCATTTGTCTCTGTTCACTCCTATCAAATAAGCATGCTTGTTGGAAGTCCAAACTCCTCGCACTCAAAACCTCCTTTACCCCCTCCAACTTTTCCTAAGCCGACCCCTACCCCGCCTTCCCTCCACTACAGATTTATACACTCTCGAAGTCATTCTATTTTGTTCCATTCTCTCTACATGTCCGAACCACCTCAATAACCACTCCTCAGCACTCTGGATAATAGTTTAAGTAATCCTGCACCTCCTCCTAATGTCCAAACTACGAATTCTCTGCATTGTATTCACATCACACATTGCTCTCAGACAACTCCACTGCCTCCGCCTTTCTTCTTGTTGCAATATTCACAACCCATGCTGCAAACCCATATAAGAGTGTTGGTATAACTGTACTCTCATACATTCCCCTCTTTGCTTCCACGGACAAAGTTCTTTGTCTCCACAGACTCCTAAGTGCATCGCTCACCCTTTTCCCCTAATAAATTCTATGATTTACCTCATCCTTCATAGACCCATCCGCTGACACGTCCACTCCTAAATATCTGAATATATTCACCTCCTCCATAATTTTTCCCTTCAATGTGATATCCAGTCTTTCGTCACCTTTTTTTTTTTGTTATCTTCACCACTTTACTCTTTCCTATATTCACTTTTAATTTTCTTCTTTTACATATCCTACAAAATTCATCAACCAACCTCTGCAACTTTTCTTCACAATCTCCTAAAAGTACAGTGTCATCAGCAAAGAGCAACTGTGACAACTCCCACTTTGTGTTAGATTCTTTATCTTTTAACACCACACCTCTTGCCTCTTGCCCCATCTATAAATATGTGCGGACTGTTTCTGTACTATCACCTATACATACATTTGCAACTTCTACCACATTACTCACTATCTTTCCAAGCATATGCTTTTTCTCGATACATAAATGCGACAAACAGTTCTTTATTTTTATTTAAGTGTTATTCACTTATAAACTTCAGTGTAAACACTTAATTTACACCCCCCCCCATCACTTTCTAAATTCTCCTTCCTTTGCATTCCTTCTGTCTTACTTTCAACTCTTTCAATAATTATTATACCTCATAATTTACTTAGCATACTCAACAGACTTACTGTCCTATAATTATTGCACTTTCTCTCATGTCCCCCTTTTCCTTCATATTAAACTATGCATGTTCTCTGTCAGTTCTTAAGTGCCTTCTCCTCTTTCATGCATACATTGAACATATACACCAATCACTCTAAATCCGTATCTTACCCGGTTTTGGCATCTCTAGTCTTAATTCCCTTTGTCTCAACTGTTGTATCTTCTCTCCTTCTCACTGCCTCACACTAACACACTTTTCCCACATTCACCTCCGGTCTTCCTGACTCACGAACACTATTCCTTCCCGCGAAATGTACGGCAGCATAGACTTCTTTTTATTATCAACATTTAATAATTCATTCTGTTTATCTTTCCATTACATCTACCTTCCCATCTTACATCTTCCCTCTTTCGTTTTGACTTTCAAGTCTCTACTTGAGCGAAACGTTGTCTTATTGAAGGTTTGCTCTGCTCTAGGTGACCCTTATTTCCTTGTCTGTTGGATATTACTCCAGAATTTCTGTTTCTCGTCACGTCTCGGAATAAAATTCTTGCATCTAAACATAAGCAAATTATATATGATCATATTTACCTCCTTTTGGCCATTTTTCTTCACTTGTTTCTATGTTTTGAAATGAATTTTGCTTATCACTATGATAAAGTCCGTTACTTGACTTTATGTAACGATACCATTGTTCAGTACCTTGCCACCTCGTACAATGTTGACACCCTTCCTTTCTTCATTCCCTCCCACCCTTCACTTCCCCCTCCCTCTCACTCATCGTTCTCCCTCTTTCTACACCTTCATTTTTCCCTCTCACCCTCGACTACTCCCCTAGACAGCAGCCCTCCTCTAAGCTCTCCTGCCTATACTTGACCCCTGCTGATAGCAACACCATTCCAAAAGAAACCCATCCATTAACCAATTCCCTACCTACAGCACATGCGTGATATGCTAATTTCCAAGTAATAATAACTCCAGGTCTGCTACCACTACTACCACCACTACTATTAATAATAATACTATAACTACTATCACGAGCCAGCAGGCCTACTGTATTGTTTATGTTCTTACCGCCTTCACCTCACCATATGTCCTTGATACTCACTATTATTACCAATAACACTAACGTCACCAGCACCACCAGCACCAACGCCCAATACCACTGTCATTGCCAACAAAACCACCAACATAACCCTCACAGCAACACCATAACCACCAACACAAGCAACACCATTATCACCACCATCAACACCACCACCACAGCCTCCAACATCACCAACATACCAAAGACGGAGCCGAATTTATGGACAGTTTGCGAGTGACTGGAAATACGGCGAAGCACTTTATCCAATATATCCGGCCTATTTTCTGACATAGCCGGTCCACTTTCCGGCATACGTCAATGTTAAGAAGACGGCAAGGAAAGACGGGTAGCCAGGGGTAACAAAGATTGGGGGATGCTGTGAGAAGTGAAGCTTACGCTAACACCTTTAGTAGGGATTATTGGATCGGTTGGTCCATTTGGCTCAATTCTCCCCCGCTACACGAGGGTCATTAAGGCTGCATGTCAGCTGTGCACCACCAGTCAAGAATATTTTAACATCTAGCTCAGAGAATTGAGATATACTTTATGTATACACTGAAAGGTGTTTACCTTTTAGTGTATATAAACTAGTTAGAGATATTAGTGGTTGTTGTTATTGCATATTTTTGGCGTTTCAGTGAAGTTTGAAACGTTTTCTGATATTCTTATTATTATTATCATTATTATTATTATTATTATTATTATTATTATTATTATTATTATTATTATTATTATTATTATTATTATTATTATTATTATGTTCACTGAGAGATACACACTTCTCAGTGTTTATACAGTGAAAAATGCACGTTTTAAAAAAACCTTATCATTTTAAGTTCAATATTAAGACATACAGAAAAAACTTAACCATACTAAGTTCCATGCATCCTGGTAATTTAAACTTTGTAAGTTTTAGATAAAAGAAAAGAATATCTTGTTAAAGAAAACTTAACAAAAATAAAGAACTATTGTTTTTCAAATCAATTTTAGGAATCTGATAACTTGACCTAATTATTCTCGAGTTATCGATACTGGTTTGTGAACGAGGTTTAAAACCTATCGACTACACGATGGTTATTAAGGCTTATCGTAACCTTCTCACCAGAGGAAAATACTTGATTCCCTAAACAAATGACTAAAGTAAACTTTTATATATATAAACTGTGGGGAAATACACCATATTATCTCTCAGGTCACAGCAGGACTCGAACTTGTGTACTCTACATAGTATTTTCTCCACTCATCATCTGGGATCTGGCTGAGAGGAGAAATTACTGTGTACGTTGACACAGAGGTTGCAGGTTCGAGTCCTGCTCTTGACTGACAGATAAACTTTGTTAAAAGTTCTCCAGTTTGCGAATTGTTAAAAGCATCACTTAGTATATATACCTTGTGATGGTTACTGAAGTGAAAACTCAGGTAATTTGCAACTAATATATCTTTTATTGAGTATTTGTTGATTTGTTAAGTAGCAACCTTAAGCATCGTCAACAAATCACTCGCCTGTCATAGGTTCGAGTCTCACTCACTCTGTGATTTCAAAGATTATTTTTACAGATGAGTAAAACACATGTGCAACACTTGGGTATATTTATCGTCAAGATATTTCGCCTCCGCAGCAGACTTCTTCAGTCGAATACAGGTGATTATAACACCGAAGACTAGAAGAAGTGGAGAGGTAATTTTATGATCAGTCCGTTATAATCACCTCAAGTACACTGATGCCCACGTAAAACATATCGACGTTTTTATGTACCATTTATAGTAAACTTTCTGTTACTCTTTTTTCAACTTTAATTAAGAAAAGAAGAGTACAGCCGTATACTCATATTAAAGTCAGAAGAGAATATTAGAGAATATATGCTTTCTTGAAGCCTTTTTATCCATATATATATATATATATATATATATATATATATATATATATATATATATATATATATATATATATATATATGTATAATATCTAAATACGTGAAGCAAACGTCAGAACCAAAATAATGAAAAACAACAAATTATAACAAATGAGCATCGGCTACTGAACACGACTGTGTTATCTACATTATGACAGAGAAACGTACTAAATATCTCGCATAATAAAAGGATCGACACGGAGAATGGCCACATAAAACAAGCGAGCATCAGCAACACCCTCCACAGGTGATATATATTGAGTAGGGGAAGAAAATAATATCATAATTCATCTCATATAACAATGATGTAGAGGACGGCCATTTAAAACAAGTGAGGATCGGGAACTTCCTTTGTTTACAACTGAAAATATTTATTTCTCTGGCAAAACAATAGACTGGATTTCATAAAACAATTGAGCATCAACTACTCAATTCATCTATAATAAATACAACAGAGGAAGGAAGAAAGAAATGCTAAGTAACTCATTTGGCCAGACAATAGACTTCATGAGAACGGCCAGACAATAGATGTCACGAGAACAGCCAAACAACAGACGTCACGAGAACGACCAAACAACAAACGTCACGAGAACAGCGAAACAATAGACTTCACGAGAACAGCCACACAACAAACATCATGAAAACGACAAAATAACAGACGTCATGAGAACGACCAAGCAACAGATGTCACGAGAACGTCCAGACACAATAACAGAACACCAGCAACTCCCAACAGATATGATAAACTCCTCAACGGGAGGAAGAAACGCCAAATAATTCCATCTCGGGGAAAACAATAGACTCTCCGAGAACGGCCACATAAAACAAGTGAGCATTAGTGGAAGAACTCTGGATTGTACTCCCTAGGCGGCCACCTGAGAACTCCTGCCATCACTCATCAGACTCACGTGTCTCTCCCCACAAAGTATTCTTTATTTTTTTTTTCACATCTTTTCAGAGGTGGAAACAAAGGCAGCCAGGACGGTAGCGGCCAGTGATTGCTGGAGGGAGGAACAGGCCCTTCTACTCCTGGGAGAGAGAGAGAGAGAGAGAGAGAGAGAGAGAGAGAGAGAGAGAGATTTCCATTATATTAATACACTCCATGCTTATTACTTTGTGTTGCTTAGTGTTTTGCCACTCTAGAAAATACCTGTCAGCAAGCTATCAGGTACTGCACTAATGTCAGGTATTGACCACTAATGCTGTGTTGCTGCCCTAGGCAGCAACACAGCATTAATGATTAACACAACATTAGTGATCAACACAGCACAAGGCAACAGCACAGTACGAGGAGCAACACATCACTAGGCAGCAACACAGCACTAGTGATCAACACAGCACGAGGCAACAACACAGCACAACGCAGCAACACGCCAAACTAAACACTCCTCACCTTACCAAAATAATTATTGGCCTGGGAGAGAATTTTCTCGCAAAATTAAATTATCCTTCAGATGAGTTTAAGTTCTGGAGTGAAGCAGTGAAGCTTAAGTTCAATAACACTTTTTTGGTGTATGTAATCACAAAATCTCAACACCAATTTGCAAATATCAGTGAAGGAAGGCGTTCAGTTTGGACACCTTCAACAGCCTCCCACCACCCATTAGGGGAATTACCAATAGACCCCTGGTTGTCTTCAGGAGGGAACAGGACAGAATCTACCTAGTCAGTGCCGGATCAGCCGGGCTGTGGCTCGTACGTTGGATTATGTGCAGCCAGCAGTAACAGCCTAGTTGATCAGGCCCTGAGCCACCTAGAGGCCTGGTCCTTGACCAGGCCGCGGGGGCGTTGATCCCCGGAATACCCTCCAGGCAGACTGCGGGTAGACCTTCATTAAGGACATTTTAGTCCTTGCACCTTGATCACGGTTTCAATAAATGTGATCTAAGTGATTCAGTTAGTACTCATTTCCCTCTATAGTTGTGGGTAGTCATTTACTTCTCCACTAATTACCTGAGAGATGACAAAACATACACACGAGTGCTTGTATTATCCACACACTCTTGCCTAAATATTCCCACCTTCCTTGAGTTAAGAAAACTATCTTCTGGTAAACTATGGGCTAAGGAGAACATCTTTTAAAGAATCTTCAACAGTATATATATATATATATATATATATATATATATATATATATATATATATATATATATATATATATATATATATATATATATATATATATATATATATATATATATATATATATATATATATATATATATATATATATATATATATATATATATATATATATATATATATATATATATATATATATATATATATATATATATATATATATATATATACGAAACACATCTACACAGTCACAGTTATATTGACAAAACACATAACACAGAGCTTGATAAATCTACACATTTCATTTGTAATCACCACTCACTGTTCATTAATAAATTAACATTAATAATGTCACTCCATAACTAATTCACCGTGAACTGCACAGCCTATCCACACGCCTCGTCGCACAAAAGTATCCCTCACGCCAGTTTTGTTGTTTTAAGTATTCCTTAGTAAACTAAAATCAAGGCTGGGGGGACTGATCACCTCTGGCTTATTTTTTTCTACTGTCTCCAGTGTTATATTCGACTGAAGAAGCCTGCTGTGCAGGAGAAACATTTCGGTAGAATAGTCACTCCTAGTGTTTCTCCTGTGTCTTATTCATTGAAGTATCTGCAGATACTGGAGTTCATCTGACGATGATCATGTCACTGATATAACATATCACTGCTTCACTGGAATATACAGTGGTACCTTGGTATACGTCCACTTTGGAATAAACCCAACTTGGTATACGTCCTGTTTGGTATAAGCCCAAGATCCTGGAATGGATTAAGGACGCATACCGAGGTACTACTGTATACCCTTTTGTTTAAGCAGAATGGGAGACATCAGAACTTGATTAGCATATGTATATATCGATGTTTTTATATTATAAATTTCTCAAAAAATGTGCCCAGTGTTAAGATTTACGGGCATGTGATGTATGGTTGCAGTTATTCCTCTGTCATGGTCTAATAACCTCACCCTCTGTCTTGCCAGATATTACATACCGTCTAGAAACAATAATGTTAGAACTCTGAATATTCTATAGATACTGCCATCGAAAATTACATATACACAAGAGCATAGGGAATGAGGAACACGGCAGCAGGCCTACTGGCTCATACTAGGCAGATCCTTCTCAAACCCAAACTCACCAACATTATAATTTACTCAAACTCACCTACAGTTCTACTCAAGGAATAAGCTTTGATAACCCCATTAATTCATAAAAAGGAGCTGAAGCACCTGGGCCATCACCAGGGCTCCATTAAGGAGGACACTGAAGGAAATGAAGCACCTGGGCCATCACCAGGGCTCCATTAAGGAGGACACTGAAGGAGATGAAGCACCTGGGCCATCACCAGGGCTCCATTAAGGAAGTCACTGAAGGAGCTGAAGCACCTGGGCCATCATCAGGGCTCCATTAAGGAGGATACTGAAAGAGCTGAAGCATGTGGTCCATCTTAGACAAACCACAACTATTCGCTTGTTTCTAAGCAATTCGTGCAACAACATACTTAGAGTATTACTATATGATTTGCTTTGATTCTTTAGACTTTCGATTAAGTACTAAACGTGTCTAAAACTGTTAGCTAAACCTAATGTTAGATTCCACAAAAACAGTTATCTCTGTAGAACCCATCAAGTTGATTTGGTGCTAGTAAAGGGCTCTTGATCGAAGGCACTGGAGGTACCATGCCCTTCCTGGGATCAATCCTCATTACCTCTATTTATTCAAGGCACTAATATAACCCTTTACGGGTTTAGCGCTTTCTAATGAACGAAATAAGGGATATCTTTCATTTTTATCAGTGTACGTGTGTACGTACCTAGTATATTTTTAATCACGATGAGGGAAGAGCATCACCATAACGACCTGGTGACATTTACAATACTCACCAACGACCTACTCACTCCAGTCGTTAAATATTTACGATCTACCGCTGCCAGTTTCTCCCGTCCGTTTTCTGACCCCCAATTTCTGAAGGTCATAACTCCCAATTTCTGAAGATCATAACTCCTAATTTCTGAAGGTCATAACTCCCAATTTCTGAAGGTCATAACTCCCAATTTCTGAAGGTCATAACTCCCAATTTCGGAAGGTCATAACTCCCAATTTCTGAAGGTCATAACTCCCAATTTCGGAAGGTCATAACTCCCAATTTCTGAACGTCATAACTCCCAAATTCTGAAGGTCATTCTGAAAAATATTTATTATATAGTCACCCATTACTCATACGTTTTAAAAATAGATTTTAACAGATACCCCTTTCCCACCCACCCCCCCCCCAAAAAAAATTCTATATTTCAACCCCATATGTGTTAATCCACTGAATTCTAAATGTAATTTTGATAAGCAACCGCTCGTTAAAAAAAAATGACATGTGTTTTCGTAAGAAGTTACAGTTCGTTAGTTTCTACACGAACTGGTAACATCAAAATATGTTATTCTAGATTATGTTAATATTAGTGAATTAATCTGTGTTTAGCTAACAGGGAATAATTTCAGTAAACGAAGGTTAGTTAACAGGGGATAACTACAGTAAACGAGGGTTAGTTAACAGGGGATAACTACAGTAAACGAGGGTTAGTTAACAGAGAATAACTACAATAAACGAGGGTTAGTTAACAAGGAATAACTACAGTAAACGAAATGCTTACGTTTGGCTGCACGGGACATACTTATGGTATCTCTATACCCACATATATATCTATCCACATATCTAACTATCCACATATTTATCTATCCATATACCAACTGAAACGCGACGAACGTATACCAAATACACTAAAAATATAATTCTTTGGTAATTACTACAGTTACGAGAGCAGACTCGGGACGACGTTTCGGTACTCGACCGCTGTCATGTTGATAATGCTGCAGGAGCCGAAGCGTTTAAGAACGTTTAAAAACCCACTACATTTTTTTCAAACTGAAGGGGGGGGGTTTGTGTGTGTGTGTGTGTGTGTGTGTGTGTGTGTGTGTGTGTGTACTCACCTAGTTGTGGTTGCAGGAGTCGAGTCACAGCTCCTGTGTCTGTGTGTGTGTGTATTTGTTGCATTAATAAAAAAAAGGGCAAAATAGTATTTTCATCGGAAACTTCAGCTATTGTTCTATTTTTGCTTTTGTTTTTAACAAGTCTATTGTTAAAAAAACAGACCACAGAGTAAATAGAAAATGGGTCTCCGATAGAGAGAGAGAAAAAGGTGGAGTTTTACCTGTGTTAGAGATACTGAGAGAAGACTTGCTGAATATTAAGTTATTTTTTTATACCTGTTGGGATGGTGTGGCAGTGATGGTGTGGCAGTGATGGTGTGGCAGTGATGGTGTGGCAGTGATGGTGTGACAGTGATGGTGTGACAGTGATGGTGTGGCAGTGATGGTGTGGCAGTGATGGTGTGGCAGTGATGGTGTGGCAGTGATGGTGTGGCAGTGATGGTGTGGCAGTGATGGTGTGGCAGTGATGGTGTGGCGGTGATGGTGTGGCAGTGATGGTGTGGCGGTGATGGTGTGGCGGTTATGGTGTGGCGGTGATGGTGTGGCAGTGATGGTGTGGCAGTGATGGTGTGGCAGTGATGGTGTGGCAGTGATGGTGTGGCAGTGATGTGACAGTGATGGTGTGACAGTGATGGTGTGACAGTTATGGTGTGACAGTGATGGTGTGACAGTTATGGTGTGACAGTGATGGTGTGAGAGTGATGGTGTGAGAGTGATGGTGTGACAGTGATGATGTGACAGTGATGGTGTGACAGTGATGGTGTGACAGTGATGGTGTGACAGTGATGGTGTGACAGTGATGGTGTGACAGTGATGGTGTGACAGTGATGGTGTGACAGTGATGGTGTGACAGTGATGGTGTGACAGTGATGATGGTTTGGTAACACTCGTGGGAGTAGCAGTGCTTTAATATTATTGTTGTTGTTGATTATTATTATTATTATTATTATTATTATTATTATTATTATTATTATTATTATTATTATTATTATTATGAGAAGTGCTATAGCTCTTGAGAATGGTAGTTGATGAAGCTTAATCTATGAAAAAAAAGCGTAGCTTCAATTCCCGAGATCAAGAGCCCTTCCCCAGCATCAAGGTGCCTCACATGGAGGGAGGCTTCAGCACGATCAAAGATATGCAAATTTTATTCAGTGACCTTTATTTTACACTCATCTCTTAACATTTTTTTTCATTTAGACCAAATTTAACATTGTTACAGTCCACTGGATAATTATTCACCACTTGATAAACAACACCGGCTGTTTCCCACTAGGACAGGACGACCCCTCAGTAACGAAGAGGAAACATCGTTTGCCATCATTCATTCAACAACTGTTTTGTCCTTCATAACGTGATGGTAATTTCACTTGAAGAATCACAGTGACAAATTTTCTACTCACTACTCGACTTAAAAGTGAATATTCTGTGAATACCTTCGCGAAATTAAGCTCACTCGCCAAAATTGGATCTGCCAGAATCTGCTGTTATACAGGCAGTTAAGATGCAAATTACCATGCATATATACCAGCATGTTTTTGTAATATATATATATATATATATATATATATATATATATATATATATATATATATATATATATATATATATATATATATATATATATATATATATATATATATATATATATATGTCGTGCCGAATATGTAAAACTGGTCAATTAGCAAGAACTCATTTAAAATTAAGTCCTTTCTAAAATTTTCTCTAATACGTTTAAAGATGTTTATTTTTCATTAATGTTAATGTAAAAAATTATAATTTTGCAACAAAAGAATCTTAGAAAACTTACCTAACCTTATTATAACACGCGTAATTTATTTTAGCCTAATCCAACTTGATATATTTTAGATACGTTTACAATAATTTAATACTAAACAAACGCAATGAAATATATTTTTTTCGTTAGGTTCAGAATGATTTTGGCGAAATTATTGCATACACAAATTTTCACTTGTCCTATATGGCAAGATGATCGTTGCTATTTAAGCCAAGATCGCAAGTTCTGCCTATTCGGCACGACATATATATATATATATATATATATATATATATATATATATATATATATATATATATGCGAGGGTTTTGGCAAGAGGCGTGGAGTTAAAAGATAAAGAATCACACACAAAGTGGGAGTTGTCACAGCTGCTCTTTGCTGATGACACTGTGCTCTTGGGAGATTCTGAAGAGAAGTTGCAGAGATTGGTGGATGAATTTGGTAGGGTGTGCAAAAGAAGAAAATTAAAGGTGAATACAGGAAAGAGTAAGGTTATGAGGATAACAAAAAGATTAGGTGATGAAAGATTGAATATCAGATTGGAGGGAGAGAGTATGGAGGAGGTGAACGTATTCAGATATTTGGGAGTGGACGTGTCAGCGGATGGGTCTATGAAAGATGAGGTGAATCATAGAATTGATGAGGGAAAAAGAGTGAGTGGTGCACTTAGGAGTCTGTGGAAACAAAGAACTTTGTCCTTGGAGGCAAAGAGGGGAATGTATGAGAGTATAGTTTTACCAACGCTCTTATATGGGTGTGAAGCGTGGGTGATGAATGTTGCAGCGAGGAGAAGGCTGGAGGCAGTGGAGATGTCATGTCTGAGGGCAATGTGTGGTGTGAATATAATGCAGAGAATTCGTAGTTTGGAAGTTAGGAGGAGGTGCGGGATTACCAAAACTGTTGTCCAGAGGGCTGAGGAAGGGTTGTTGAGGTGGTTCGGACATGTAGAGAGAATGGAGCGAAACAGAATGACTTCAAGAGTGTATCAGTCTGTAGTGGAAGGAAGGCGGGGTAGGGGTCGGCCTAGGAAGGGTTGGAGGGAGGGGGTAAAGGAGGTTTTGTGTGCGAGGGGCTTGGACTTCCAGCAGGCATGCGTGAGCGTGTTTGATAGGAGTGAATGGAGACAAATGGTTTTTAATACTTGACGTGCTGTTGGAGTGTGAGCAAAGTAACATTTATGAAGGGATTCAGGGAAACCGGCAGGCCGGACTTGAGTCCTGGAGATGGGAAGTACAGTGCCTGCACTCTGAAGGAGGGGTGTTAATGTTGCAGTTTAAAAACTGTAGTGTAAAGCACCCTTCTGGCAAGACAGTGATGGAGTGAATGATGGTGAAAGTTTTTCTTTTTCGGGCCACCCTGCCTTGGTGGGAATCGGCCGGTGTGATAATAAAAAAAAAAAAAAATAAAATAATATATATATATATATATATATATATATATATATATATATATATATATATATATATACCCATTCTTAACCTTCGGGATGGATGAGAATTGTTCCAGTCACTGTGTTTTGACATATTCTCAGCTGACACATTACAATTTATATAATTTACATCAATCATACACATTATTATTATCAATGACTATTTAGAAAAGCCCCAAAACATCTTACAATTACCTTATTGATCAGAAGAATGACATCTCTTTGAATGATACTCAATAACGACAGGTTAATGAATAAGACACATGTGCAACACATGTCGTTACTGCCAATAAAGATACTCCAGGTGTTGCACATGTGTCTTATTCGTTAATAAACCACAACAAATAATAATGTGAAGGTAATGGGTATTTTTGCAGGAGTGGCGAGCGTGACGCTGTCTTTGATGTAAGTCTTCCTTCAGTTGATAGCCAGAAATATGTCTTAAAAGTCGTGGAAGAGATTTTTTTCCGTCACACTCATAGTCTCAGGAAGCAAAAATGATACAGAAAATCCTTCGATTAATTTGAGAATATTTAGTGAGAAATGTATACAGTATATTGTGTAATTGCATACTATATATTCATATTATAGCCATCCATGTATATATATATATATATATATATATATATATATATATATATATATATATATATATATATATATATATATATATATATATATATATATATATTTACTGTTAATGCTTTATTTTTTGGCAACACTGCGAGCGACAAAAAAAAACTGTGTTCTATAATTTTAACAGTTCGTTAAATTATGCTCTTTCAGATGTTCCCATTATTAACAAATTTATAATTATTTGCCATTGGCATTTTGAAATAGAATATTCCTGGGCGAAGTATAAATGTTGTATTCTTGGGTTATGTAAAGTCGGAAAATTCTCTAAATTCTCTGAAGATGTGTGTTGGCACACGGAATTATTTTTTTAATTCATATTCTGAATTACCCATGGTACTGCGATTACTTTTATGGTTAATTAACTGCTTATACAATTATATTTTGTTGTGTGAAAGGCACAAACGAAGCGGAGTAATTCACATTTCATCCAACGCTTTATCAGAGTCGTAAACAAGAAGGGTAAAGGAGACGAATGGATCCATTTCGCTCAAACTGGGAGTCAGTAGTCGCTGACGTTCTTGCTACTCACAGATGTCAACAGATAAATGTTCCTCCCAAGATGACCACTTCTTCAGGACAGCTGAAATGATATCACAATACACTTTATCCCGTCGTGTCACATCATCACGTCTGGATAACACCAGGTCACCGCCGCCACTCAAAACTGACTTCTCTATCTCCACTGCAAACTTTATTGCAGATGGAATAAAGTTTTGGAAGTACGAAGAGACTTGGAGGTCAGCTCACCGTGAGCTCTATTAAGTCATTTCATGATAAAGCTCTTTATTAAGTCATAAACTTCGTGAAGTTCTCCTTAAAAAGTCACAAATAAAGTCTGTCCTTAACTAAAAAAAATGTGTACGGAATTTTTTTCAAATTTTTATTGGTAAAATTAAATTTTATTGAATAAATTCAATTTTTGCATTATTATTATTTCTCAAATTATTCTTTTTTGACGTTTATAAAATTTATTAAGTAAATTAAGTTAACTAAAAAAATATTTTTTATTCTGTTTTAATTAGAAATTGATTGACCTCATTATAGGCATGGAGAAACACTAAACTCGTAGGGGATAAAAGGAAAGCCACGAGAAACGGGCTTGGACCAAGGGACGTGGAGGGTAGATAGGGTTCCGCGGATCAGGAGCCCTTGATCAAGGTCCCTCAGGTCAGGGACCTGAGGGACCTGGGTCGTTAATAATGTCATCTCGGGGAAGGAAATTGTGGCTTCTGCTGCATTAACTGTGAAAATGGAGAGAGAGAGAGAGAGAGAGAGAGAGAGAGAGAGAGAGAGAGAGAGAGAGAGAGAGAGAGAGAGAGAGAGAGAGAGAGAGAGAGAGAGAGAGAGAGAGAGAGAGAGAGAAAGAGAGAGCTGAGGGTGCAGTGTTGTTTCACTGTTCTTACAGTGTTGCCCAAGTGTTCTTGAGGATACATACACAGAGTGGTGTGTTTCTCTCCGTGTATATACACTGAGAGAATTCTTTATTCATTTTTAATGGGATCAAAGAATTCTTGGCTGGTGTTGACGAGGTCGCGTTCAGTCTTAATGATCAGCGAGTAGATGATGGTCGTAAGAACCCCCATTAACCACTAACTGTTACAGTGTTTTTACAGTGCTACAGCGTTGTTACAGTATTGCAGTCTTGTTACATTGTTACAGTGTTGCTATATTGCTTACATTGTTCCAGAGTTACAGTCTTAATGCGGTTTTCTCACAGGCTTGTTACAGTGTAACAGTTTCCTTGTACTGTCACAGCATTCTTACGGTTTTACAATCTTGTTTCGTCGTAACAGTGTTACGGTGGTGTTACACCATTAGTGTTACAGTGGTGTTACATCGTTAGTGTCACAGTGGTGTTACATCGTTACAGTTACAGTGGTGTTACATCGTTACAGTTACAGTGGTGTTACATCGTTAGTGTCACAGTGGTGTTACATCGTTACAGTTACAGTGTTGTTACAGAAGTCACACATGAAGGAGCGTGTCTGTATAAAAGTTTGTGTAAGAGTGTTTCTTAAACAAGCTTGTGAAATATATTGGATATTACGACGTTCAAGGAAAAGTTGAGTTGTTCTGATAAAATCACAATACACAAAGGAAGGCTGGGCACTTTTCGCTCAGTGTTTTGCATAAAAAAGGTCATTTATGATGCCATGATGTGAGTTTAGCAGGAAATAAACACGGTCGACAGAGGCATGTTTCTTAACATGAATGCGCTAGATAAAGCGACTTGCAAATTGCAAGTAGTAACAGCTTGACTGATTCAGAAGATCGCAGGGAATTCTGGTTCAAGCCAAGTCATAAACGATAGGTTAGGTAAGATTTGTCAGGAAACAGGACAAGTGTTTCCTGACGGGGGTCTTAGTTATATAACCCGCAGCTGGAGCTTTTAGTCACCTGACTGAGGCCTTCCACTGGCTTACACCTCCACCCCCTTTAAAAATTATGATCATCATTATAACCATTTCATAGTCCAAAAGGATAGGCCTAAAGAAACAAATACGCCAGAACCCACGTCTGGTTCCAGCAAGTTTTTAACCTCCACCGACGGAGACACAGAGTAGAGGCCAGATACCGAACTACATACACTCGTGTAGCTTCGTTTGTGCTATCATTGTCAATTTTTCCAGTATTAGCACTTACATCAGAGTCAGACTGAACAACAAAGGCGTGCATTTACCGTCAGGCTACAGTTATATAGCTGGCAGCTCAATATTTGACCTCTGGTGTCATCACCAACACAGGTAAATTAACAACACCAGCAAAAATTCATCTGTTAAAATTTGTTAATAAATACGTTATTAACATGCAAATAAACATTCAAATGCAACATCATCCATATAATATATATATATATATATATATATATATATATATATATATATATATATATATATATATATATATATATATATATATATATATATATATATATATATATATATATATATATATATATATATATATATATATATATATATATAATGCGAACGTACCATCTGGAGTATATATCAATCAAGGAACTGGGATTGGTAGCTAATCCGATTTAATCCGAGGAAAGGTAGGGCATCTCTAACTCCTTGGATCACGAACCCTTCACCAGCACTGATGCAGCCTTCCCCGTTCACAGTTTATTTCCATATTAATCGAAATTGAAACCATATTTAAAATTTCAGAATGTTTTTTTTTTTTTGCTGTCACGAGATTGGGAAATAGTAGAGAGAATATAATAGGTGTAATATACTTCGAGAAGCAGCTGGGAACACCACAGGTAATGGGAATAAAGTGCAAATAACGGCTGGAGTGATATCTAATATAGGATGGTAACGAGGGGGATGTGGATACGTTAGTTTCTCTCTCTCTCTCTCTCTCTCTCTCTCTCTCTCTCTCTCTCTCTCTGTCTCTGTCTCTGTCTCTGTCTCTCTCTGTCTCTCTCTCTCTCTCTCTCTCTCTCTCTCTCTCTCTGTCTCTGTCTCTGTCTCTGTCTCTCTGTCTCTCTCTCTCTCTCTCTCTCTGTCTCTGTCTCTGTCTCTCTCTCTCTCTCTCTCTCTCTCTCTCTCTCTCTCTCTCTGTCTCTGTCTCTCTCTCTCTCTCTCTCTCTCTCTCTCTCTCTCTCTCTCTCTCTCTCTCTCTCTCTCTCTCTCTCTCTCTCTCTCTCTCTCTCTCTCTCTTTCAGCTGACTGTAACCATCATCGTGTACTTAAATAAGCCTGCTGAGCAGGCGGAACGTTGCTTGAAATACGGCTTTCATTTGCTCTTTGTCTGTCTTTATAAACTAAAAGTTAGGTGTTTTCCCGTCCCATCAAGTTATTCAACCTTCATCGCGTTCTGTAGATGTGACACACTCTGCATAGATGTGACACTTTGCGTAGATGTGACACACTCTGCATAGATGTGACACACTTTGCGTAGATGTGACACACTCTGCATAGATGTGACACACTTTGCGTAGGTGTGACACACTCTGCATAGATGTGACACACTTTCCATAGATGTGACACACTCTGCATAGATGTGACACACTTTCCATAGATGTGACACACTCTGCATAGATGTGACACACTTTCCATAGATGTGACACACTCTGCATAGATGTGACACTTTGCGTAGATGTGACACACTTTCCATAGATGTGACACACTCTGCATAGATGTGACACACTCTGCATAGATGTGACACACTTTCCATAGATGTGACACACTCTGCATAGATGTGACACACTCTGCATAGATGTGACACACTCTGCATAGATGTGACACACTCTGCATAGATGTGACACACTCTGCATAGATGTGACACACTTTCCATAGATGTGACACACTTTCCATAGATGTGACACACTCTGCATAGATGTGACACACTCTGCATAGATGTGACACACTCTGCATAGATGTGACACACTTTCCATAGATGTGACACACTCTGCATAGATGTAACACACTTTCCATAGATGTGACACACTCTGCATAGATGTGACACACTTTCCATAGATGTGACACACTCTGCATAGATGTGACACACTTTCCATAGATGTGACACACTCTGCATAGATGTGACACACTCTGCATAGATGTAACACACTTTCCATAGATGTGACACACTCTGCATAGATGTGACACACTTTCCATAGATGTGACACTTTCCATAGATGTGACACACTCTGCATAGATGTGACACACTCTGCATAGATGTGACACACTCTGCATAGATGTGACACACTCTGCATAGATGTGACACACTCTGCATAGATGTGACACACTTTGCGTAGATGTGATACACTTTCCATAGATGTGACACACTCTGCACAGATGTGACACACTTTGTATAGATATAACACTCTTTGCGTAGCTGTGAAACTTTCCTAAACAAAACTTGTATTGGGACAATGTTTCGCTCTGTGTAGAGAGAAACGTGGGCTCGAACCACAGTCGCGCAATCATCTGTCGAGTAGCTACAGTACAGTTGGTTGGGTTATTGGATATAATTAAGGTTATTAGCTTCAGGAGGGTCATTATGGCTGCATGTAACCTGTCCACCTTCAACTGAAAAAAAAATTAATATATTAAACAGGATTAAAAATAAATTCCCGGGGTATGTATATATATGCTGTATATATGCTGTGAGATACCTTACAGCGAATATACTTTGTGAGATACGCATCTCTCACCCTAGTACAGTATACATACTGTAGATACACGTCTTCCAATGTATACACAATCTTATAACTCTGAGTGTATATACACGGAGATATCTACCTCACGGTGTATATACCCGAGAATAAGTCTCTACTGGGTATATAATTTGTTAATTCGTGAAGGCGTACTTCTGAGTGGACAACTATTTTTCCCTTACTCAAATTGTTTTCCTATATAACTTGAGAACGACAGTATTTAATTGAATTATAAACTTACACCACACTCCGCACTATTCCTTTTGCGTGGATTCTCGGATCATTGAGGTGGCAGCGGTTATAGAAAACGGGATACTTTCCTCAAATCGGGCAGCTACTGAAATATATATGGAAATGATTGATGAATTAGACACACGTGCAAAATCTGGGTATCTTTATTTGTAGTCGTTTCTCGAACCAGTGTCTTTACGACAAGAGTACACTTAGGGTACATCTGTCCGATTCATCTAGTAAGTGTTCTGAGGACGTAGAGTTTTTAAGTGGGAAGAACAAACTGGGACAATAAAAATATCTGCCTCGATGAAAATGTAAACATGAAAGTCTTAGCGCGTGTTTAGAAGTGATAAGAATAAGATTGGGCAGAAGTGGGAGAAGACGATGAGAGCGGATGCTGGTGTCACAGCTGCACGTCTAACTGCGTCAGGTGTGAGTCAGTGGGATTATCACAGAACACAGTGTAATGATGAATGCTAGGCTTCACGGAAGGATTACAACCCCTCCCCTAGTAACAACGAGGTTTCTTCTCTTCGTTAATGGTTCACGGGATCGTCACTTCCACGGCCAGGTCTTCAAGCAGCCTTCCTAAATGTCATACGAAACGTTATAGGGACGACATCTTTCACAATATACTCTACACAGAGTGAAGCGTTGCCCCAATAAAAGCCCTTTTTAGCCTTTTTTTGTTTTGGTACTCGTCTGATAAGCCACTCATTTATTAGAGGGATATAACTTTATTCCTTCCAGTTGGTTATTTACATAGATTAAAACAGCATCAGAGAAATCTTGCTGGCAATATACAGTTTATAACACATTATCTTAGTGTCAATAATTCTAATGAGAGATTATTACATAGGAAGAAATTTTACCAGATAATAGCACGGAAAACAAATCCAGGAATAATCCCTATAAACCTGATCAGATGGCACAAGACAATAGCTGCATGTATCATGTATGTATACCTGCCATGTATGCCCATGTATACAACTCCATAGCGCCGTTAGACTGTTCCCACGGCTTGGGTATGCTAGGAATCACAGACGCTGATGTCTAGCTTCAAATGGCACGCCATGAGTGCCCACTAGGGTCAGTTCTTCCTCTGGTTGAAGTGCAACCGGTGTGAGAGTTTGAAGCCGATCGGATGAAGTTTTAACCGAAAACCTTGCAGGAAGGGAAAATCAGCAAGTTACTTAAAGTTATCCCTTCAGGGATAACTAATGGAATAGACACTTATATTTTCGCACTGTAACTCATATTTTCACTTCGAATCCATTTACAAGGAAGCAGAAGAGGATGGTGGGGAGGGAATGGGAGAGGGAGGAAAAGAGAAGGGAGAGAGAGAGAGAGAGAGAGAGAGAGAGAGAGAGAGAGAGAGAGAGAGAGAGAGAGAGAGAGAGAGAGAGAGAGAGAGAGAGAGAGAGAGAGAGAGAGAGAGAGAGAGAGAGAGAGAGAGAGAGAGAGAGAGAGAGAGAGAGAGAGAGAGAGAGAGAGAGAGAGAGAGAGAGAGAGAGAGAGAGAGGAAGGGTAGGATGAAGATAGGAAGCGTGAGAACCGAGGGTGTGTGGAAGTTTGTTTACAATACCCTCCTGCGGGAGGGAAAGGGAGGGAGAGGGTTAAAGGGGAGGTGGATGAAAGGGGCGTGTTACCCGCTCAAGGACGGACGGACTAAACGGAGGCAACAAACAGGAGGGGCGGAGAGTAGTGTTATTACTGAGTATTCTTACTAATATTCCCTGGCGAGAGGTAGTGGAACACGGTGAATATCACACACTTTGGGAATCTTCAGGATAATAGAGCCGTCGAGGGGAGGAAAATATATCACAACTTTCACCTTGGCTCGTGGTTTGAAGTGTTGGTGTAACAGTGATGGTGTGTTGGTAACACTTAGTGAGAACATCGATGTAAGTGTTTGTTACATCGATGTAACAGTGTTTGTTACAGTTATGGTTGTTTGGTAACAGAAAAAATGGGAGAAGTTTTTGAGGATGTATCACAAGGACTCCAATGGAAATAAGTCACTTTCTCTGACCTTTTTATAGGTGGATTATCCTAGGTAATTTACACTATGTATGATAATTGTACCTATGTGTACCTCTACCTAAGTAAACTTACTTGCATACAACTGTTACGTTGCCTCGTGTCTTAGTGCTATACAGAACTCAGTTCACAACCCAGAATATACCTGGAGAGGATTTCGGGGGTCAACGCCCCCGCGGTACCGTCTTCAGGAGCTTGATCATTCCGTCAACTGACTTGGGATAAACTAAGAATTCACAGAGCTCCAGGGAACCCTGGGAAACAATAAGGTCACCTCGGGAACATTATTGTTTTTATTGAACGATTTTTTCCCTCTCGTTACGAGTGGTCTTTATTGGTTACTGGAGAGAAATGGTATAAAATACAGACTCAGTGGAAAATCTCAAATGTGATTTTTTATTGCGATTTTCTATGGAGAGTTTATCGCTCAGGTTTGTGACGTGATAAAGTTCACTGTGTGGGCGAAACGTTGCCTCTTTTTTGACTTGGCATTATTAGATGATTTAATTTAAAAATCGGTTGAAGGGGTCACTGAGAAAGAAAAAGAGGGCGAGTATATGGGGGGTGAGAGGGTAAAAAGGCATTTAAAATGTCAACATTAAACAGGCCAGTTGTGGTTCCTTACACAAATTTCGTTTACCACCATAGTTGTTGCCACCACCACAACCACCGTCACAACCACCACCACAACCACCACCACAACCACCACCACAACCACCGTCACAACCACCACCACAACCACCACCACAACCACCACCACCACCACAACCACCACCACAACCACCACCACAACCACCACCACAACCACCACCACAACCACCACCACAACCACCACCACAACCACCACCACAACCACCACCACAACCACCACCACAACCACCACCACAACCACCACCACAACCACCACCACAACCACCACCACAACAACCACCACCACCACCACAACCACCACCACAACCACCACCACAACCACCACCACAACCACCACCACAACCACCACCACAACCACCACCACAACCACCACCACAACCACCACCACAACCACCACCACAGCAATCACCACAACCACAACCACCAACACAACCACCACCACAACCACCAACACAACCACCACCACAACCAACACCACAACCACCACCACAACCACCACCACAACCACCACCACAACCACCACCACAACCACCACCACAACCACCACCACAACCACCACCACAACCACCACCACACAACCACCACCACAACCACCACCACAACCACCACCACAACCACCACCACAACCACCACCACAACCACCACCACAACCACCACCACAACCACCACCACAACCACCACCACCACCACCACCACAACCTACCCACCTTGGATCGAAGCTTCTACAGTTTGTTATCCTTAATATCAAAAAGTTTCGCCCATACAGTATTCTTCTTCAGTCACTACAGAGGCGGTGGGTGTAGAAGCCTCTATATTTGACTGAAGAAGTCTGCTGTGTGAGCGAAACGTTTCAACAACAAAGATTTCAAAATGTTGCACATGAATCGTACTCATCAACGCTTCTATTATCAAAACCATCACTAATCACTGCTACCACCATCTCCACTACCACCTTAAATCCTTATTCTCCCTTCCCCCAGCAGAGACAGAGAGGGGAGACAGAGGGGAGACTAGGAAGGAGATAAGTACTCACAGGTTCACAACTCGTGTTCTTCAGTCTAGACCACAGCAGTATGGTTGGTTGTTGGTAAGGGAATCACCCTCACTACAGCAGTCACCCTCACCACCGCCACATGAGGTTGTCAGGCAGTCTGCGGTACACTCTTGCCCATATAATCGTCAAAGATAGACCCAGTAACACAAGTTCGATATATCAGTTCAGTCGCCCTCCCTTCACTCCCACTCACTCACCACAAACATCACTCAGTCTAGTCTGGTACGAAGAGAAATATAAGTAGTATTTAATGGAGCATAATTGTTTTAAGTTGATACTGTCTGTAAGATGTCTAGAGTGAAAATCCAGTGAGTGCTGCTCTTATACCATCTTTATACCATTTTCTATTTTTTATCTAACATACGTGTAAATTTTACCTTATTCCTAGTAATGACCCTCGTATTGTAGATAGTCTTAATGACCTTGGTGTAGTAGATAGTCTTTTTAGTATGATAATAAGATGTTATCTTCATTGTAGAATAATAAGAAAATATTATAACCTTTATATAATAATAAGGTAAAAGGACCCCAATGGAAATAAGTCACTCTGTCTGACTTTTTTGGGTTATCCCAGGTTCTCTACACATATGCTGCTATGTATGATAATTCTATGTAACTGTATTTGTGTATACCTGAATAAATTTACTTACTTACTTACTTACTTACTTAAATGTAAGACAGCCAAATGCAGCTGATGCAGGGCTCTAAGTACACCTGGAGGGTGTTCCGGGTGGGTCAAAGCCCCCCGCGGCCCGGTCAATAACCACGATAATCATTGTGACCTACAGCCAAGAAGTAGGAGAGTATATCACTGACTGTTTACAACTGTAATACCAACTCTCCTCGCTCACCTTTAGTGATCGTCATTCACACTGCTTGTATATTTTCTAGGCAGTGTTTTGTTGTCCTGCTCCTGTGTGAACTATTTTTTAGTTCGTGCTTAAGTTCAGCAACTGCATTTATCTCACTCAGAATTTCAAGCAGAATCTTCTCCGCTACGATACACAGTGTTCTGGGGAACTTTCATCCCAGTCAGCATCTTCTGGCACACCAGTGAATCAGTGTTTGTTTCCTGTGATCCTCTGTCAGCCAGGAGGACCAATACAGCACTAACAACCTGGAGGAACACTCACAATACCCTCACTAGAACAATTACATATATATATATATATATATATATATATATATATATATATATATATATATATATATATATATATATATATATATATATATATATATATATATATATATATATATCGTCTGTTGTGACTTGACAATAGTCCAGGACGGAGCGAAACGTCTTCATAAGGTTTCCCTAAGTGCGGATTTCGGTGACTAACTCATGAGAAAGTGCATTCCTCCAACGCAGTGTTCCCAAAGTGATCAATATGGACCTCTAGGGGCCACTGGGACAATCGACGGGGTCGATAAATGGCTGGGGGTCAAAAAGGGTCAGTACATGACTGAAGTTAGTTTTGGCCACACAAATGCAATTCTAACTGAACAGAGGAGCAGACTGAATCTGTAAGAGCTTGGTGACTTACCACTAAAACTCACCAGTCTTGTTGACATTCATCAGATGCATCCTTCCCATTAATGATATAAACAGTTTTAGGAAAAATAGGTATGTTAAATCTTATAAAGGATCCGAATGGAAATAAAAGGATCCCAGTGGAAATAAGTCACTTCGTCTGACTTTTTTGGGTCATCCGAGGTTCTCTACACATATGCTGCTATGTATGAAAATCTATGTAACTGTGTTTGTGTATACCTGAATAAACTTGCTTACATTTCATAATTTCAATATTACCCACTTTTTATGAAGTTCTTATTATTATTATTATTAGTAGTAGTACTGTTATTTAAAGTACTATTTATTATTTTTTTATTAACACATCGGCCGTTTCCCGCCAAGGCAGGGCGACCCGAAAAAAAAGAAACGCTTTTATCATCATTTACTCCATCACTGTCTAGTCAGAGGCACGCTTAAACTACAATTGAAAAACTGCAACACATCAGCATCCCTCCTTCAGAGAGCAGTTGGGGGTCGATGAGCACTTCTGAAACTCCTTGAAGGTGTCGATAAGCTGAAGAGTTTGGGCACCATTGCTGAGTCTAAGGTCGTAAGGTCCTCACCGGAAGCTGTGGATAAGTCCACTGTACACTAAAACCCACAAGATGCACTTGTCTGTCTGCAGGAAGGTCAGTTGTTGCTTGGCCAGCTATGTTTCTCAGTCTCTGAATGGATGATTTTCAGTGGGACGGAATTAGGAGGAATCATGCAGGTCGGAGGTGTGTATACTGTCGTTGTGCAGGATTTTCGTCCGCTGTGTCGTCAAGCTGGCAGCTTCGTGTTGGAACCACGTCATGCGGGCAGCTTCGTGCTGGAACCACGTCATGCGGGCAGCTTTGTGCTGCAACCACGTCATGCGGGAAGGTTCTTGTTGGAACCACGTCATGCTGGCAGCTTCGTGCTGGAACGACGTCATGCTGGCAGCTTGGTGTTGGAACCACGTCATGCGGGAAGCTTCGTGTTGGAACCACGTCATGCTGGCAGCTTGGTGTTGGAACCACGTCGTGCGGGAAGCTTCGTGTTGGAACCACGTCATGCGGGAAGCTTCGTGTTGGAACCACGTCATGCTGGCAAGCTTCGTGCTGGAACCACGTCATGCGGGAAGTTTCGTGTTGGAACCACGTCATGCGGGAAGCTTCGTGTTGGAACCACGTCGCGCGGGAAGCTTCGTGTTGGAACCACGTCGCGCGGGAAGCTTCGTGTTGGAACCACGTCATGCGGGAAGCTTCGTGTTGGAACCACGTCATGCGGGCAAGCTTCGTGTTGGAACCACGTCATGCGGGAAGCTTCGTGTTGGAACCACGTCATGCGGGCAAGCTTCGTGCTGGAACCACGTCATGCGGGCAAGCTTCGTGTTGGAACCACGTCATGCGGGAAGCTTCGTGTTGGAACCACGTCATGCGGGCAAGCTTCGTGCTGGAACCACGTCATGCGGGAAGCTTCGTGTTGGAACCACGTCATGCGGGAAGCTTCGTGTTGGAACCACGTCATGCGGGCAAGCTTCGTGCTGGAACTACGTCATGCGGGAAGCTTCGTGTTGGAACCACGTCATGCGGGCAAGCTTCGTGTTGGAGCCACGTCATGCGAGAAGCTTCGAGCTGGAACCACGTCATGCGGGCAAGCTTCGTGTTGGAACCACGTCATGCGGGAAGCTTCGTGCTGGAACCACGTCATGCGGGCAAGCTTCGTGTTGGAACCACGTCATGCGGGAAGCTTCGTGTTTTAACCACGTCATGCGGGCAAGCTTCGTGTTGGAACCACGTCATGCGGGAAGCTTCGTGTTGGAACCACGTCATGCGGGCAAGCTTCGTGTTGGAACTACGTCTTGCGGGCAGCTTCGTGTTGGAACCACGTCATGCGGCAAGCTTCGTGTTGGAACCACGTCATGCGGCAAGCTTCGTGTTGGAACCACGTCATGCGGGCAAGCTTCGTGTTGGAACCACGTCATGCGGGAAGCTTCGTGTTGGAACCACGTCATGCGGCAAGCTTCGTGTTGGAACCACGTCATGCGGGCAGCTTCGTGTTGGAACCACGTCATGCGGCAAGCTTCGTGTTGGAACCACGTCATGCGGCAAGCTTCGTGTTGGAACCACGTCATGCGGGCAAGCTTCGTGTTGGAGCCACGTCATGCGAGAAGCTTCGAGCTGGAACCACGTCATGCGGGCAAGCTTCGTGTTGGAACCACGTCATGCGGGAAGCTTCGTGCTGGAACCACGTCATGCGGGCAAGCTTCGTGTTGGAACCACGTCATGCGGGAAGCTTCGTGTTTTAACCACGTCATGCGGGCAAGCTTCGTGTTGGAACCACGTCATGCGGGCAAGCTTCGTGTTGGAACCACGTCATGCGGGAAGCTTCGTGTTGGAACCAAGTCATGCGGGAAGCTTCGTGTTGGAACCACGTCATGCGGGCAGCTTCGTGTTGGAACCACGTCATGCGGGCAGCTTCGTGTTGGAACCACGTCATGCGGGAAGCTTCGTGTTGGAACCACGTCATGCTGGCAAGCTTCGTGTGAACCACGTCATGCGGGAAGCTTCGTGTTGGAACCACGTCATGCTGGAAGCTTCGTGTGAACCACGTCATGCGGGAAGCTTCGTGTTGGAACCACGTCATGCTGGAAGCTTCGTGTGAACCACGTCATGCGGGAAGCTTCGTGTTGGAACCACGTCATGCTGGAAGCTTCGTGTGAACCACGTCATGCGGGAAGCTTCGTGTTGGAACCACGTCATGCTGGCAAGCTTCGTGTGAACCACGTCATGCGGGAAGCTTGGTGTTGGAACCACCACAATCTGGTGTGGAAGACTGTGCTGTAGCTCAAGATTGTATGTAATAAAGAACCAAACTCATTTTTATATTTTTTTCATAATAATAATAATAATAATAATAATAATAATAATAATAATAATAATAATAATAATAATAATAATAATAATAATAATAATAATAATAATAATAATAATAATAATAATAATAATAATATCATTATTATTATTATTATTATTTTTATTATTATTATTACCATTATTATTATTATTCCCTTCCTTTCCCTTCCCTTCCCTCTCTTCCCTTCCCTCCCCTTCCCTTCCCTTTCCTTCCCTTCCCTTCCCTTCCCTTCCCTTCCCTTCCCTTCCCTTCCCTTCCCTTCCCTTCCCTTCCCTTTCCTTCCCTTCCCTTCCCTTCCCTTTCCTTCCCTTCCCTTCCCTTTCCTTCCCTTTCCTTCCCTTCCCTTCCCTTCCCAGGCCTTCACTGTCCTGCCTTCCCTTCCCTTCCCTTCCCTTCCCTGCCCTTCCCTTCCCTTTCCTTTCCTGCCCTTCCCTTCCCTTCCCTTCCCTCCCCTTCCCTTCCCTTCCCTACCCTTCCCTTCTCTTCCCTTCTCTTCCTTTCCTTTCCTTGAAGGGAAAACACGAAGAGAAAAACATGAAGATCAAGACATCGTTTCAAACCTAAGATGTTGCTTGAGCCTCGACACAACACGAATATAAATAACTTGCTGACAACAATTCTGTTCTACTACCACTACTACCACTACTACTACTATTACTACTACTACTACCACTACTACTACTACTACTACCACTACTACTACCACTACTACTACTACTACTACTACTACTACTACTACTACTACTACTACTACTACTACTACTACTACTACTACTACTACTACTACTACTACTACCACTACTACTACTACTACTACTACTACTACTACTACTACTACTACTACTACTACTACTACTACTACTACTACTACTACTACTACTACTACTACTACTACTACTACTACTACTACTACTACTACTACTACTACTACTACTACTACTACTACTACTACTACTACTACTACTACTACTCCCACTACTACTAATACTACTATTCACCTCCTGACGTCCCCAGACAGTATTGTCTTCTGACCTTCTTTACAAATCTCTTCCCAGTTGTAACTTGAAAATATTTGTCAACGGAACGAAACGTCGTCATAAAGTTCCTCTCCTAAATCCAAGGTTTGCTAAAACGGAACGAAACGTCGTCATAAAGTTCCTCTCCTAAATCCAAGGTTTGCTAATAATAATAATAATAATAATAATAATAATAATAATAATAATAATAATAATAATAATAATAATAATAATAATAATAATATTAATAATAATAATTTTTATATCTACAAATACATGTACAAAATATACATAGAAACACTACAGAAAGCCCGGTAGCAGTGGGTTAACACCCAGGTACCTATTTTACTACGTGATGAACAGGGACACCAGGCGTCTTAAGGAAACACGTCCTAATGCTCCACCCGTACTGGAGATCGAACCACGGACCTCACTGTGTGAACTGAGTGCGCTACCAACCGAGCTACTGGATACCGTAAATAGGTTGCTGAGGATATCTGACCAGGAAAGAATGACTTTAAGTTGGATAAAAGAATCCGATTTTTGTATAGGATATACAAAATTAGTGGCTTGGCAATAGAGTTGTGGAAGAAAGGCAGCAAACAGCGTCATTGTAGCTAATACGTTTTGCATCCTAGAATTAGTTGGGAAGTTACAATCCTTCCTGGTACCTCATCATCTAGCTCGGGTTTCTGAGATTAGAAATATGCTAATACCAGGGATAAGTCTTGCTAGTAAAGTGTTAAGATTTAAGTCTGGAAGAACAGGTCACAGGGTTATGTGAATGAAAATAATTAGGTGTGACGACCATAAGACACATGTGTAACACTTAGGTGTGCGGACGTCCATAAGACACATGTGTAACACTTAGGTGTGAGGACGTCCATAAGACACATGTGTAACACTTAGGTGTGAGGAGGACCATAAGACACATGTGTAACACTTAGGTGTGAGGACGACTATAAGACACATGTGTAACACCTAGGTGTGAGGAGGACCATAAGACACATGTGTAACGCTTAGGTGTGAGGACGACCATAAGACACATGTGTAACGCTTAGGTGTGAGGACGACCATAAGACACATGTGTAACACTTAGGTGTGAGAACGACTATAAGACACATGTGTAACACCTAGGTGTGAGGAGGACCATAAGACACATGTGTAACACTTAGGTGTGAGGACGTCCATAAGATACATGTGTAACACTTAGGTGTGAGAAGGACCATAAGACACATGTGTAACACTTAGGTGTGAGGACGACTATAAGACACATGTGTAACACCTAGGTGTGAGGAGGACCATAAGACACATGTGTAACGCTTAGGTGTGAGGACGACCATAAGACACATGTGTAACGCTTAGGTGTGAGGACGACCATAAGACACATGTGTAACACTTAGGTGTGAGGACGACTATAAGACACATGTGTAACACCTAGGTGTGAGGAGGACCATAAGACACATGTGTAACACTTAGGTGTGAGGACGTCCATAAGACACATGTGTAACACTTAGGTGTGAGGAGGACCATAAGACACATGTGTAACACTTAGGTGTGAGGACGACTATAAGACACATGTGTAACACCTAGGTGTGAGGAGGACCATAAGACACATGTGTAACGCTTAGGTTGAGGACGACCATAAGACACATGTGTAACACTTAGGTGTGAGGAGGACCATAAGACACATGTGTAACACTTAGGTGTGAGTACGACCATAAGACATATGTGTAACACCTAGGTGTGAGGAGGACCATAAGACACATGTGTAACACTTAGGTGTGAGGACGACCATAAGACATATGTGTAACACCTAGGTGTGAGGAGGACCATAAGACACATGTGTAACACTTAGGTGTGAGTACGACCATAAGACACATGTGTAACACCTAGGTGTGAGGAGGACCATAAGACACATATGTAACACTTAGGTGTGAGGACGACTATAAGACACATGTGTAACACCTAGGTGTATTAGGACCATAAGACACATGTGTAACACTTAGGTGT
>NC_091338.1:2097276-2117276 GCF_038502225.1 Cherax quadricarinatus
TACAGTCTAGGGGGTCAGAGACTACAAACCTCACTCAAGGAAAAAGATCTTGGGGTGAGTATAACACCAGGCACATCTCCTGAAGCGCACATCAACCAAATAACTGCTGCAGCATATGGGCGCCTAGCAAACCTCAGAACAGCATTCCGACATCTTAATAAGGAATCGTTCAGGACCCTGTACACCGTATACGTTAGGCCCATATTGGAGTATGCGGCACCAGTTTGGAACCCACACCTAGCCAAGCACGTAAAGAAACTAGAGAAAGTGCAAAGGTTTGCAACAAGACTAGTCCCAGAGCTAAGAGGTATGTCCTACGAGGAGAGGTTAAGGGAAATCAACCTGACGACACTGGAGGACAGGAGAGATAGGGGGGACATGATAACAACATACAAAATACTGAGAGGAATTGACAAGGTGGACAAAGACAGGATGTTCCAGAGATTGGACACAGTAACAAGGGGACACAGTTGGAAGCTAAAGACACAGATGAATCACAGGGATGTTAGGAAGTATTTCTTCAGCCACAGAGTAGTCAGTAAGTGGAATAGTTTGGGAAGCGATGTAGTGGAGGCAGGATCCATACATAGCTTTAAGCAGAGGTATGATAAAGCTCACGGCTCAGGGAGAGTGACCTAGTAGCGATCAGTGAAGAGGCGGGGCCAGGAGCTCGGACTCGACCCCCGCAACCTCAACTAGGTGAGTACAACTAGGTGAGTACACACACACACACACACACACACACACACACACACACACACACACACACACACACACACACAACACTCATGTACACAAGACATACCCTCATTACTCTGATTACGACCTTACGAACACAGTTCCACCCACCATTGTGATGAGGTTTATTCAGAACCCACAGGGTTTTCCTCTCCTCTTTTGTGTCCTATCTAAGGTTCAGCTCTACCGGGATCTGCAAATCCCGCATTTTATCACGCCATTACAGTCGTTAATTATTGTAAACTGACAAATAAATTAATTTCATTCTCAGATAAAACGTTTGTTGATGTGAAGACGAAGTAAATGGAAACTGGAATCAATAAATGAGTTTTGGGGCCGTAATGGCTGTGAAAATATTCTCGTTGGGGTCCCAGTGAGAGTGAAAATATTTTTGTTGCAGTTAGTACTGAAGTTAGTACATAGGTCAATATTCGAGTTAGTAATCAAGTCAGAGCACAGGTCAGTACTCGAGTTAGTACTGAAGTCAGTACTCGCGTTAGTAATGAAGTAAGTACACAGGTCAGTAGACAGATCAGCACTCGGGCCAATACTCAGGTCAGTACACAGGTCAGTATTCTAGTCAGTACACAGGTCAGTATTCAAGTCAGTACACAGGTCAGTACTCAAGTCAGCACACAGGTCAGTACTGTAACAACTCCACCATGGTGGGAAAAAATTATTTGTCCACTTTAGCACGTTTCCTTACGCTATCAAATACTGTGTATTAATTTCTCAACTTTAAACCATTCTCCATAGAGTAAAAATATAAATACTTTTGCTAGTTCTCTTTCTAATGAAAATACGATAACAGGCATTTAAAGATATACATATATATATATATATATATATATATATATATATATATATATATATATATATATATATATATATATATATATATATATAAATATATATATATATATATATATATATATATATATATATATATATATATATATATATATATATATATATATATATATATATATATATATATATATATATATATATATATATATATATATATATATATATATATGTATATCTTTAAATGCCTGTTATCGTATTTTCATTAGAAAGAGAACTAGCAAAAGTATTTATATTTTTACTCTATGGAGAATGGAAGATGGAAGGAATATTTTGAGGAATTGTTAAATGTTGATGAAGATAGGGAAGCTGTGATTTCGTGTATAGGGCAAGGAGGAATAACATCTTGTAGGAGTGAGGAAGAGCCAGTTGTGAGTGTGGGGGAAGTTCGTGAGGCAGTAGGTAAAATGAAAGGGGGTAAGGCAGCCGGGATTGATGGGATAAAGATAGAAATGTTAAAAGCAGGTGGGGATATAGTTTTGGAGTGGTTGGTGCAATTGTTTAATAAATGTATGGAAGAGGGTAAGGTACCTAGGGATTGGCAGAGAGCATGCATAGTTCCTTTGTATAAAGGCAAAGGGGATAAAAGAGAGTGCAAAAATTATAGGGGGATAAGTCTGTTGAGTGTACCTGGTAAAGTGTATGGTAGAGTTATAATTGAAAGAATTAAGAGTAAGACGGAGAATAGGATAGCAGATGAACAAGGAGGCTTTAGGAAAGGTAGGGGGTGTGTGGACCAGGTGTTTACAGTGAAACATATAAGTGAACAGTATTTAGATAAGGCTAAAGAGGTCTTTGTGGCATTTATGGATTTGGAAAAGGCGTATGACAGGGTGGATAGGGGGGCAATGTGGCAGATGTTGCAAGTGTATGGTGTAGGAGGTAGGTTACTGAAAGCAGTGAAGAGTTTTTACGAGGATAGTGAGGCTCAAGTTAGAGTATGTAGGAAAGAGGGAAATTTTTTCCCAGTAAAAGTAGGCCTTAGACAAGGATGTGTGATGTCACCGTGGTTGTTTAATATATTTATAGATGGGGTTGTAAGAGAAGTAAATGCGAGGGTCTTGGCAAGAGGCGTGGAGTTAAAAGATAAAGAATCACACACAAAGTGGGAGTTGTCACAGCTGCTCTTTGCTGATGACACTGTGCTCTTGGGAGATTCTGAAGAGAAGTTGCAGAGATTGGTGGATGAATTTGGTAGGGTGTGCAAAAGAAGAAAATTAAAGGTGAATACAGGAAAGAGTAAGGTTATGAGGATAACAAAAAGATTAGGTGATGAAAGATTGAATATCAGATTGGAGGGAGAGAGTATGGAGGAGGTGAACGTATTCAGATATTTGGGAGTGGACGTGTCAGCGGATGGGTCTATGAAAGATGAGGTGAATCATAGAATTGATGAGGGAAAAAGAGTGAGTGGTGCACTTAGGAGTCTGTGGAGACAAAGAACTTTGTCCTTGGAGGCAAAGAGGGGAATGTATGAGAGTATAGTTTTACCAACGCTCTTATATGGGTGTGAAGCGTGGGTGATGAATGTTGCAGCGAGGAGAAGGCTGGAGGCAGTGGAGATGTCATGTCTGAGGGCAATGTGTGGTGTGAATATAATGCAGAGAATTCGTAGTTTGGAAGTTAGGAGGAGGTGCGGGATTACCAAAACTGTTGTCCAGAGGGCTGAGGAAGGGTTGTTGAGGTGGTTCGGACATGTAGAGAGAATGGAGCGAAACAGAATGACTTCAAGAGTGTATCAGTCTGTAGTGGAAGGAAGGCGGGGTAGGGGTCGGCCAAGGAAGGGTTGGAGGGAGGGGGTAAAGGAGGTTTTGTGTGCGAGGGGCTTGGACTTCCAGCAGGCATGCTTGAGCGTGTTTGATAGGAGTGAATGGAGACAAATGGTTTTTAATACTTGACGTGCTGTTGGAGTGTGAGCAAAGTAACATTTATGAAGGGATTCAGGGAAACCGGCAGGCCGGACTTGAGTCCTGGAGATGGGAAGTACAGTGCCTGCACTCTGAAGGAGGGGTGTTAATGTTGCAGTTTAAAAACTGTAGTGTAAAGCACCCTTCTGGCAAGACAGTGATGGAGTGAATGATGGTGAAAGTTTTTCTTTTTCGGGCCACCCTGCCTTGGTGGGAATCGGCCGGTGTGATAAAAAAAAAATATATATATATATATATATATATATAATATATACATATATATATATATACATATATACATTATATATATATATATATATATATATATATATATATATATCCAAATGTGCTCCTGTAAACGCCTTTTTTCCGGGGCCTAGTTCCTAGGCTTTCCGTGTATCCTGTGCTCTTGCAGTGCCGCTCACAGGAAAGTTATGGCTACACAATAAACTATTCACTCCGGCGGTACAAATTTAATATCTGTGACTTTTAACTATACCGCCTTGTATAGATATCTTTTACCCAACATTTGAAACCTTCCAGCAAAAATGAAGTTTCTCGCATATTGTGCAGAGCAATGGCACGCATTTGCATAGCAATTCTTCCCCGAATGGATCCCACAATAGTCGACTAACACTCGGTATTGCAACAGGGTAGCGGGATGAGGCAGGGGTTATGAGGAAGCTTGACGTTGTGTGCCTGTAAGAGTGTGGGGATTGGGGAACCCAGTGAGCTTGGTGCGGTGTATTTGTGTGAATGTGGGATTGAAAGAGGGGAAGATGAGAGGGAGAAATTGACGTAGTGTGGTGATGCGGGTTGCAGATAGACTCAACTTTGTTGATATCATCCCAGGGAAGAGTCAGTCAGTATTGTATCTGTACTTTCTTTATTCTTCGTTCGTTAGTGACTTATTTTTCTGCAGACATGCGGGTGCTCACCGCTATTTTTCTTACCATCCTGCGCCCAGCTGTTTAATATTGGTCTGGGACCAACAAAAACATCCTCAGAAGGTTCTTCAAATTATGGCTTTCTTTTGACTTTGATTTCCTCTGCAGCAGCATCAGCAGCAAGAGCAACAACGCCATCATCATCATCATCATCATCATCATCATCATCATCATCAGCAGCAGCAGCAGCAGCAAGAGCAACAACGCCATCATCATCATCATCATCATCATCATTATCATCATCATCAGCAGCAGCAGCAGCAGCAGCACCAACATCAAACAACAATGGCACCAGCAACAGCCCCAGCAGCACCACCCCCACCACATAAAGCAGACCATCCCGATACACTAATTAAACAACCCTTTAAATATTACATCTTCGTTTTGTGCACCTGTTTTGTATTCATGTATTTCGCATTAAAAACAAAATGTAATCAAGCCATGGATCTCCAGCTCACTAATTATGGTAATAAGTTTACTCGTCTGTGCATATACACAACCAACACAAATGTTTTGTCCATCTAAATGATTCGTTTTTTCACTCGATCTTATAAGAGTCGCGTCAGCCTCAAATTACCTTAGATAATAATATGTTACGCAAGTCGGAAGATGGATTAACATAGCGTAAGCTTAGATTTAGAAAGGATATAGCGTAAGTACAGGTTTAAATATAGAGTAGTCAATGAGTGGAACAGTCAGCTTGGTAGGGTCATTCAAGCTGAAAGCTTGGGTAGCTTTATATAGCTTAATACGGGAGTGAGAGAGGTTGGATTTGAGTGGAATTTACACATGTGTTTATAGGGTTTTCAAACCTTATTCATCAGGAACATAAGGAAGAAGGAACACTACAGCAGGCCTACTGACCCATGCGAGGCAGGTCCAATTCTCCCACCTTGGGTAGTTTCAAATTTAGGTTGGGTAGCGTTGAAAATGGGTTGGGTACATGTTTCTTGTTAGTGGATTTGGGTGTGAGATGGACTTGCCTAGTATGTGCCAGTAGGCCTGCTGCAGTGTTCCTCATTTCTTATGATCTAACAAAAGGTATAAACAAAAGACTAGAGACTAATTTCAGGAGTTTTATTATGGGTATTTGTATCTCAGTGGACTGAAAAATAACAAGAGTTCCCGGTGAGCGAAACGTTTCCCTGATAAATATTCCAGTGGATCTTATTTAAGACTTCTATGACGTATTTTTAAACAAAAATCAATAATGCACTTTTCATACACAGTTGAAAGACAGGGGAAAATCATGACGGCGTTACGGACCGTCTTGCCCCATGGTCAAGTTAGTTGTTTTCTTGATAATGGTTAAGAACGGAGCGAAAGGTCGCCACAAGATTCCTCTTATAAGTGAGGAATTGTGCCAGCCACGGTATTGTAGATTTTATTATTTAAAATCAACAATAATTTCTTACGTCACTAGATGTATACATACCAGATGAATACATATTAGGTGTATGCATGCTAGGTGTATAAATAGTAGGTGTTTATACACTCAGAATATACACCTCTCTGTGTATACACACTAAGAGACACGTATCTTTTAGTGTATATACATTGAGAAATACTAATCTCGCCTTGTATATACTCTTGAACATACTTTGGTATATTTAAAGTGTGTATACGAGTATCCCATTTACAGCTCATGTATACACAAGAGTATTTATGCATAATGAGTATACATAATTATCAACATATATTCGATGTATTGCGTCATTTTTTACAACAGTAAAATCTATAAGAAAAAATTTCCATTAGATTGTTAAGTTTTATACTCGATAGTGAGGTTGTATACTCGATAGTGAGGTTGTATACTCGATAGTGAGGTTGTATACTCGATAGTGAGGTTGTATACTCGATGATAGTGAGGTTGTATACTCGATAGTGAGGTTCTATACTCGATAGTGAGGTTGTATACTCGATAGTGAGGTTGTATACTCGATAGTGAGGTTGTATACTCGATGATAGTGAGGTTGTATACTCGATAGTGAGGTTCTATACTCGATAGTGAGGTTGTATACTCGATGATAGTGAGGTTGTATACTCGATAGTGAGGTTCTATACTCGATAGTGAGGTTGTATACTCGATAGTGAGGTTGTATACTCGATAGTGAGGTTGTATACTCGATGATAGTGAGGTTGTATACTCGATAGTGAGGTTCTATACTCGATAGTGAGGTTGTATACTCGATGATAGTGAGGTTGTATACTCGATAGTGAGGTTCTATACTCGATAGTGAGGTTGTATACTCGATAGTGAGGTTGTATACTCGATAGTGAGGTTGTATACTCGATAGTGAGGTTGTATACTTGATAGTGAGGTTGTATATTCGATAGCGAGGTTGTATACTCGATAGTGAGGTTGTATACTCGATAGTGAGGTTGTATACTCGATAGTGAGGTTGTATACTCGATAGTGAGGTTGTATACTCGATAGTGAGGTTGTATACTCGATAGCGAGGTTGTATACTCGATAGTGAGGTTGTATACTCGATAGTGAGGTTGTATACTCGATGATAGTGAGGTTGTATACTCGATAGTGAGGTTGTATACTCGATAGTGAGGTTGTATACTCGACAGTGAGGTTGTATACTCGATAGTGAGGTTGTTTTCTCGATAGTGAGGTTGTATGCTCGATAGTGAGGTTGTATACTCGATGATAGTGAGGTTGTATACTCGATAGTGAGGTTGTATACTCGATAGTGAGGTTCTATACTCGATAGTGAGGTTGTATACTCGACAGTGAGGTTGTATACTCGATAGTGAGGTTGTTTTCTCGATAGTGAGGTTGTATGCTCGATAGTGAGGTTGTATACTCGATGATAGTGAGGTTGTATACTCGATAGTGAGGTTGTATACTCGATAGTGAGGTTGTATACTTGATAGTGAGGTTGTATACTCGATAGTGAGGTTGTATACTCGATAGTGGGGTTGTATACTCGATGATAGTGAGGTTGTATACTCGATAGTGAGGTTGTATACTCGATAGTGAGGTTGTATACTCGATAGTGAGGTTGTATACTCGATAGTGAGGTTGTATACTCGATAGCGAGGTTGTATACTCGATAGTGAGGTTGTATACTCGATAGTGAGGTTGTATACTCGATAGTGAGGTTGTATACTCGATAGTGAGGTTGTATACTTGATAGTGAGGTTGTATACTCGATAGTGAGGTTGTATACTCGATAGTGAGGTTGTATACTCGATAGTGAGGTTGTATACTCGATAGTGAGGTTGTATACTCGACAGTGAGGTTGTATACTCGATAATGAGGTTGTATACTCGATAGTGGGGTTGTATGCTCGATAGTGAGGTTGTATACTCGATGATAGTGAGGTTGTATACTCGATAGTGAGGTTGTATACTCGATAGTGAGGTTGTATACTCGATAGTGAGGTTGTATACTCGATAGTGAGGTTGTATACTCGATAGTGAGGTTGTATACTCGATAGCGAGGTTGTATACTCGATAGTGAGGTTGTATACTCGATAGTGAGGTTGTATACTCGATAGTAAGGTTGTATACTCGATAGTGAGGTTGTATACTCGTTAGTGAGGTTGTACACTCGATAGTGAGGTTGCATACTTGATAGTGAGGTTGTATACTCGATATTGAGGTTGTATACTCGATAGTGAGGTTGTATACTTGATAGTGAGGTTGTATACTTGATAGTGAGGTTGTATACTCGATAGTGAGGTTGTATACTCGATAGTGAGGTTGTATACTCGACAGTGAGGTTGTATACTCGATAATGAGGTTGTATACTCGATAGTGGGGTTGTATGCTCGATAGTGAGGCTGTATACTCGATGATAGTGAGGTTGTATACTCGATAGTGAGGTTGTATACTCGATAGTGAGGTTGTATACTCGATAGTGAGGTTTTATACTCGATAGTAAGGTTATATACTCGATAGTGAGGTTGTATACTCGATGATAGTGAGGTTGTATACTCGATAGTGAGGTTGTATACTCGATAGTGAGGTTGTATACTCGATAGTGAGGCTGTGTACTCGATAGTGAGGTTGTATACTCGATAGTGAGGTTGTATACTCGATAGTGAGGTTGTATACTCGATAGCGAGGTTGTATACTCGATAGTGAGGTTGTATACTCGATAGTGAGGTTGTGTACTCGATAGTGAGGTTGTATACTCGATAGTGAGGTTGTATACTCCATAGTGAGGTTGTATACTCGATATTGAGGTTGTATACTCGATAGTAAGGTTGTATACTCGATAGTGAGGTTGTATACTCGTTAGTGAGGTTGTACACTCGATAGTGAGGTTGCATACTTGATAGTGAGGTTGTATACTCGATATTGAGGTTGTATACTCGATAGTGAGGTTGTATACTTGATAGTGAGGTTGTATACTTGATAGTGAGGTTGTATACTCGATAGTGAGGTTGTATACTCGATGATAGTGAGGTTGTATACTTGATAGTGAGGTTGTATACTCGATAGTGAGGTTGTATACTCGATAGTGAGGTTGTATACTCGATAGTGAGGTTGTATACTCGATGATAGTGAGGTTGTATACTTGATAGTGAGGTTGTATACTCGATAGTGAGGTTGTATACTCGATAGTGAGGTTGTATACTCGATATTGAGGTTGTATACTCGATAGTGAGGTTGTATACTTGATAGTGAGGTTGTATACTCGATAGCGAGGTTGTATACTTGATAGTGAGGTTGTATACTCGATAGCGAGGTTGTATACTCGATAGTGAGGTTGTATACTCGATAGCGAGGTTGTATACTCGATAGTGAGGTTGTATACTCGATATTGAGGTTGTATACTCGATAGTGAGGTTGTATACTTGATAGTGAGGTTGTATACTTGATAGTGAGGTTGTATACTCGATAGTAAGGTTGTATACTCGATAGTGAGGTTGTATACTCGATAGTGAGGTTGTATACTCGATAGCGAGGTTGTATACTCGATAGTTAGGTTGTATACTCGATAGCGAGGTTGTATACTCGATAGCGAGGTTGTATACCCGATAGCGAGGTTGTATACTCGATAGCGAGGTTGTATAATTGATAGCGAGTTTGTATAATCGATAGCGAGGTTGTATACTCGATAGCGAGGTTGTATACTCGATAGCGAGGTTGTATACTCGATAGCGAGGTTGTATACCCGATAACGAGATTGTGTGCTCGATAGCGAGGTTGTATACTCGATAACGAGGTTGTATACTCGATAGCGAGGTTGTATACCCGATAGTAAAGATATACTGTCGAGACAGTTTTCACTTGCTCAAGGCTATTGTTTCCAACCTGTTATTTTCCCAGGGATCAGATTTAATCTTTCGTGATTAAGCTTATTGATGAAGAAGGTTCATGTGAGATGATCCAGGCAGCTTAACCGAGATCATCTGGGGGGGGGGGGAGTATTCACATAAACGTTTTGTATTCAATTAAACGCCCTGTGTACTCAGATGCACTATGTACTCAATCAGATGCGCTGGTACTCAGGCTCGCTGGTGCTCAGCTAGAGGCGCTGATAACCTGTTAGTTGCGCTGATATTCAAGTGGACGCGCATTAAAAACGCTGACAGCAAAGCTGCCACATTTGTCAAGCTAAAAGATAGATACAGCCGCTATCATCATCAGGAATTAAAATTGAAAATGTTAAAAGCACCACAACCACCCAGCAAAGAACAAACACAGAGTCACCATCAGCACAAAATCCAAATGGCAAAACATCCTAACGGCAGCACAAACAGTAGTGGAGGCAACAGTAATACATTACCAACAGATAAAGATATAGAATTAGTAATAACAGATGAGGCTACAACAACGACAATAACTCGTGCAAAAAAAGAGCAAAATATCAACGATAAAGACCATTTTTTTTGTTTATGTCGTGTGAAGTACTTATCCCTTGTTGGGTATTCAACACAGGTGCTGGTGGAGGCTCTATCCAACGTCCGTTAACCCTGAGAAATACACGCTAGTTGCGTCCCTATTGATGATAACAAGAAGTGGAAAGCGTTGGACGCCGTTATTATCGCCAGCTACATATATTGTACAAGCAGCTTCGAAGTCAAGAGGAGAAATACCGAACGACATAGGGAAGTAACTTCATCAGTAACGACAATTACTAACAACGAGAGCGGTTACTTAAACAACAGCATCGCCACTAATGACGCCAAGTAAAGGAGCACCACCAGCGACACCAACTAAAGGAGCACCACCAGCTGCACCAAGTAAAGGAGCGCCACAATAACAACACACTAACTAAAGCAGCACCACCAATAGCACCACATTAACTTACTCAGCAGCACCACTAGTAACACCACTAACTAAAGCAGCACCACCAGCGACACCACCGACTAAAGCAGCACCAACACTAGCCCTAATTAAAGCAGCTTCACCAATACCACCACACCACCAGTACCACCACACCACCAATACCACCACACTAACAACACCACAAAAAGCTTACAAAATAGAGGACCTTTCCAAACCAATGTGAAATTTGGGTAGCAAGGTCCCAAGACTGTGCATTCCAGGTAAGACAACCTCTTCTTCCTGCTGGAACGACACGGAGAAAGTCTTGCGGGTCTCCCCGTTTGTCCACTGTCGAGACAGTCTTGTCAGGCTTTTAGTTTATACAGAGTTTCTCTGAAAGCAAGAGGACACACATCGAGGCATCCTGGAAAATAAGAAGATAAAATAGGAATAGAAATCCTGGAAAGCAGGAAGGAAAAGAACAAGGCATTCTAGAAAGGTAAAGGAAAAGACCTTGACATCCTGGAAAGCGAAAGGGAAAGACCTTGACGTCATGGAAAGTAAGAAGGAATAGGCCTAGACATCCTGGAATGCAAGAAGGAAAAGACCTAGGTGTTTTGGAAAGCAAGAAAGATTCGATCGTCCTATAAACCTAGAGGGCATGGTCCAAAACTTCCTTGTAAACAGAAATGAAAAATCCAGTTGTTCTAAAAAGTAAGAAGAAAAAACCCAGGTGTCTTGGAAGTAAAAAGAAAATAACTCAGGGGTTCTGGATAGTAACATGAAACAAAATTCAAGTGTCCTGGAACAAGAGACGGACAGAGACTTGTGCGTCCTGGAGACGAAGAAGGGAAAATGATGAAGCCCTGGAAAGAAATAGAGAAAAAGATTCAGAGATGAGACCTGGAAAGGGAAATAGCATAGACCAAGACATCCTGGAAAGCGGGAGGGCAGACAGCAAGACGTCCTGTAAAAGAAAGTAAGAGGGCAAAGATTGGGGCGTTCTGGAAAGGGAAAGGAAATAGAGAGGTAAAAATATATACCCGGAAAGGAAGCGAAGTGAACCAGGGAATAACTGGGGAGAAAATGCGTCAAGGGGAAAATGACTTGTGGGAGTGAGGCCTTGGAGAGTGACGTGTGGTTGAGTGAGGGAGAGTGACAAGTGACAGAGAGTGTGTTGTGGGGGGAATGGGGTGTGGATAAGGGTGAGTATGAGTGGGGTGTGTGGGGAGGGGTGAGTATGAGTGAGGTGTGTGGAAGAGTGAGTGAGTGAGTTTGTGTGCGTGTAGAAGACTCATCTTGACGGGAAAAATGAAGAATAACAGTGGAAATGAGAACAAAAAAAGCATGTGGAATGGAAATATCAGTGGCATGATGGATAAGGTGAATAAACGTTGAAGAATGTTGTAAAACCATGCATAGACCAGTGTGAAGAAGAAACATTTTCTCTGTTACACTGACAGGAGATGTAGAGTGATACAGAGAGCTACGCAGAGAGAGAAAGTGAGTGAGAGTGAGAGAGAGAGAGAGAGAGAGAGAGAGAGAGAGAGAGAGGAGAGAGAGAGAGAGAAAGAGAGAGAGAGAGAGAGAGAGTGAGCGAAAGAGAGAGAGAGAGAGAGAAAGAGAGAGAGAGAGAGAGAGAGAGAGAGAGAGAGAGAGAGAGAGAGAGAGAGAGAGAGAGAGAGAGAGAGAGAGAGAGAGAGAGAGAGAGAGAGAGAGAGAGAGAGAGAGAGAGAGAGAGAGAGAGAGAGAGATAGAGAGGAGCTCTGTTCCACTGGCGGCGCCTAACGTTAAAAATCCCAAACGGAGAATATTTACTAAAAACAGATAAATTTAGCCCACTTTGGCAGTATCGCAGACCATTTGCTGGCGAGGCAGGGACCCTCATTGCTCGGGATGGCCCCAGCAAGTGGCCCCAGAGTGCCGCCACTGCCAAATACACAGTCAGAGAACATCCACAATAACCCACCCCCGAGCAGGTAAAGATTTTCAATAAGAGCAACGCCAAATTAACCCTTTCACCTTCCTCCCTCCCTCCTTCTAAGTTCTAACCTGACCACAAACCAGTGGTTACCACAGCTGTAGCAGCAGCTAGTGTGAGTTCCTAGTGCTAGCACCTAACCCTGCTAGTACTGCTGTAGCTATTGATGCTGCATACCACCTGCTTCTGCTGCTGTAACTAGTGTTCCTGCCTACAACTAGTCAAAGTCTGTCATTGCATCAGTTCAATAAAAAAAAGTCGCGGTGGATCCTTCAAAGCACCACGAATATTACCTCAAACATTAAAAAATAAAACATTCTCCCTTTTACATGTGCCGAGCTTAAAAACACACACGTTTCCAACTGTTAAAGAGCGGATTGATTTCCCTGAATCCCGCTGGTGGCAGCACTCGCCCCTATATGTAACTCTAGTGATATAAACATTAAATCAACATAATCGGATTTTCCTCTCACCAAATATCCAGTGTATTTGCGAATAGTGATGGAACAGGCTGAAGTGATGCGTGTAGTAGAGGGGTGTGTGTTGTAATAGATACTGTGAGGAGTGTGTGGGGTTGTAGAGAACAGAGTGTGTGTTGTAGTGGTAATAGGGGATATGAGGTGTAAGTGTGCCGTAGAAAGGGCTATGAGGGCTGTGCAATAGAGGCAAAAGGATTACATAAGAGCACATTAGAGTACTCGAGAAAGAGACACAGCACAACACTCATCATCCAGACTAACGTTCAGAAAAGTAAACCCCACATCGAATGTAAAAAAAATGTCTGGATACTTGATAGGAAAGTTAGTAGTGGAGGAGGTAACAATCTACAACTATTACTATTATTACAGTTTGCTGCTCACCTCTCCCCAGATAGTACAGGATGTCTACAAAAAACACTTCCTGTTTTCAAACAGGCATAACAAGTAACTTTATTATAATAATCTTTCACAGTTAGTAGCTTCCGATGGAGGATTTCATTCAGTTTCATGTGGTATAGGGTGGCATTAAAGGGCACTCAGCGTGCGCCCCTCTGATTGCTCAGCAAACATCGATGTGATAGTCCAGTTCGGTTTAGACGCGCTGCAGTATATCTGGTGTTATGCGAACTGCTTCAGTGATCGAAATTTTCAGCTCCTCCAGGGTTGCAGGTAGTGGTTGTACGTAAACTGTGCTCTTCACGTACCCCCAAAGAAAGAGTCACAAACAGTTAGGTCCGGTGACCTCTGCAAGTGGCCTGCGAGGTAGGGTAGGGCCACAGAGAAGGCCATATATACATATATATATATATATATATATATATATATATATATATATATATATATATATATATATATGTATATATATATATATATATATATATATATATATATATATATATATATATATATATATATATATATATATATATATATATATATATATATATATATATATATATATATATATATATATATATATATATATATATGGCTTTCCCTTGTAGCACTGTCTTGTGGCCCTTTTCTGTGGCCCTTCCCTATGACCCTACCTTGGAGCCCTTCCCTGTGGCCCTTTTTGGAAACCAATTTTTCGCTCTCTGGGGAGTCCTGCGTAATGTGTCGAAAACAAATGAGCATAGCCACAACAAATTTATAAATAAACAAAAGCACTGTGTATTTAGGGAATTTTAGGGAAAACACTGTGTAAGGTTTCCCTTAGTCTCCGGAGATGATACGTTCGTTAAGCGTTTTGCTAGCCCTAATATTTTGTTAGTGTTAATAATGTTTTGTTTGTGTTAATAATGTTTTGTTTGTGTTAATATTGTTTTGTTAGAGTTAATATTATTTTGTTAGTGTTAATAATGTTTTGTTAGTGTTAATAATGTTTTGTTAGTGTTAACATTATTTTGTTAGTGTTAATAATGTTTTGTTAGTGTTAACATTATTTTGTTAGAGTTAATAATGTTTTGTTAGTGTTAACATTATTTTGTTAATGTTAATAATGTTTTGTTAGTGTTAACATTATTTTGTTAGAGTTAATAATGTTTTGTTAGTGTTAATATTATTTTGTTAGTGTTAACAATGTTTTGTTAGTGTTAATATTATTTTGTTAGTGTTAATAATGTTTTGTTAGTGTTAACATTATTTTGTTAGTGTTAATAATGTTTTGTTAGTGTTAATATTATTTTGTTAGTGTTAATAATGTTTTGTTAGTGTTAACATTATTTTGTTAGTGTTAATAATGTTTCGTTAGTGTTAACATTATTTTGTTAGTGTTAATAATGTTTTGTTAGTGTTAATATTATTTTGTTAGTGTTAATAATGTTTTGTTAGTGTTAACATTATTTTGTTAGAGTTAATAATGTTTTGTTAGTGTTAATATTATTTTGTGAGTGTTAATAATGTTTTGTTAGTGTTAACATTATTTGTTAGTGTTAACAATGTTTTGTTAGTGTTAATATTATTTTGTTAGAGTTAATAATGTTTTGTTAGTGTTAATATTATTTTGTTAGTGTTAATAATGTTTTGTTAGTGTTAATAATGTTTTGTTAGTGTTAACATTATTTTGTTAGTGTTAATAATGTTTTGTTAGTGTTAATAATGTTTTGTTAGTGTTAATAATGTTTTGTTAGTGTTAATAATGTTTTGTTAGTGTTAATAATGTTTTGTTAGTGTTAACATTATTTTGTTAGTGTTAATAATGTCTTCCTTTGTTATGTAGCTTCACCTTATATAACTCTACGTGTACTTTGTATTTACTTTTGTTGTCAACATCCCACTGCCTTGACACTGGTAAATTGTTCTTGATACGAGGAAATGGAGCTACTTTTCAACTAAACAAACCTGATTCCTTGGCATTTCCCCAGGCGTTGTTGTGGAGAACATTAACATGTTAATCTGAGCAGAGTTTTGTTTATAGATTACATATAATTAAACTCAAAGGAAGCTCCGTTACTTCTGGGGGTCAATGAGTACCTAATTACTCGTGTGTTTGCTCGTAGATATAACGACTCTAGTAATTAAGTAATTAGGTACCCCTGAACGAGTACATCTAAGTGGTACCGTAATATTTGTTTTCTTCCGCTGTATCGTCCCTTCAAGGTTCCTGGACGCTGTTGAGGGGCTCTTGATCTAGGAAATTGGATCTGTGCTCCAGTTCCCTGAATTAAGCTTGAATACCTTCCATCCTCCCACAGGCGCTGTGTAACCCCACGGGTTTAGCGGTTCCCTCTTGTTGATAATAATAATCCACTGTATCGTATATAATTTAAGAATGCCTCATCCGATCAGCTTCAAATCTTCAACGGTAGTTTACAGTAACTCGTAAGTAAAGTCCATGTCGAGCTTCATGGAATGGGTCTGTTAAATTTTGAAAAGACTTGTGGCTGTCTTCAGATGTTCAAGACTGGCGTATACTACTTAGAAGATGATGGTGAGGGTTCTTGAAGGGGGTTCTTGAAGGAGGTTCTTGAAGGAGGTTCTTGAAGGGGGTTCTTGAAGGGGGTTCTTGAAGGGGGTTCTTGAAGGAGGTTCTTGAAGGAGATTCTTGAAGGGGATTCATGAAGGGGGTTCTTGAAGGGGGTTCTTGAAGGGGGTTCTTTAAGGGGGTTCTGTCTTACTTCATAGAATTTCCCCTCTACTATCTGATGCTAGTTTTGCAACATTGCATAGCTCCTGACGACGCACGAGAGTTCGAAAGATCTTGAAATAAGATTATAATCCACACGTGGCTTGTTCTGCATTGTTGAGATCGACTATTTTGCACTTATAGTATATATATATATATATATATATATATATATATATATATATATATATGCAATAAGATCACAGTAAACAGGTGATTTCAGAATATGCAAAACAACCACTCTGAAAGAATAGAGAAATTCCAAGCGCTTTCGTGACTACTCACATTATCAAGGAACTATATAGTTCCTTGATAATGTGAGTAGTCACGAAAGTGCTTGGAATTTCTCTATTCTTTCAGAGTGGTTGTTTTTGCATATATATATATATATATATATATATATATATATATATATATATATATATATATATATAAATATATATATATATATATATATATATATATATATATATATATGTATGTATATATATATATATATATATATATATATATATATATATATATATATATATATATATATATATATATATATATATATATATATATATATATATATATATATATATATATATATATATATATATATATATATATATATGTCGTGCCGAATATGTAAAACTGGTCAATTAGCAAGAACTCATTTAAAATTAAATCCTTTCTTCCTTGAAGCCTTTTTATGCACTTCTCCGAGGCTATGGGTCCCACAATTTACACCAGAGGTGGACCCCATCTGATATATATATATATATATATATATATATATATATATATATATATATATATATATATATATATATATTTATATATACTATATATATATATATAAATATATATATATATATATATATATATTTATATATATACTATATATATATATATAAATATATATATATGTATATATATATATATATATATATATATATATATATATCTATATATATATATATATATATATATATATATTTATATATATATATATATATATATATATATATATATATATATATCTATATATATATATATATATATATATATATATATATATATATATATATATATAACAATAGCCAAGGACTCGAACCCATGTCGTTTATGCCCGCCTCATGGTAAGCGAAAATCACGTGACGTTCTAACCCACAGGACCAACAAATCCTACAAGAATCAAGCACCCAGCAGAGCTAGGTGTTTTACCTTGATCCGAGGACATACGGTGGTGTGGGTGTCTCTGAGCTAATTTCATTCTACTCACCTTTTGGTGTACTACGAACGAATGGTATTTAATAACAACACTGAGAATAGCCAAGGGAAGCATTCAAATTAGTGGCGAAGGGATTTCTCGGAAACAGAATGGAAGGCAACTATGAAGAATTGGTGGAAAACCTCATCAAGGCTGACAAGAACATGGGATGTAACATGTCACTTAAAATCCACTTTTTGGACTCACATTTAGACTTCTTTCCAGCGAACTGTGGAGCAGTTAGTGACGAACATGGGGAAAGGTTTCACCAAGATAATTCAGCCATGAAAAAATGGTACCAGAACAAATGCGGCACAAGAATGCTTGCAGACTATTGCTGGACATTGGCAAGAGATGATTCTTCAGCACATTATAAGTGTCAAGCAAAAAGGTAGAGAGTAGGTACGGCAGAGAGTAGGTACGGAAAAGAGTAGGTACAGCAGAAAGTAGGTACGGATTAGAGTTTAAAACATACTGACACTTATTGTACGTTATAATAAAATAATCAAATATTACATGTCTCGTGTTTTTAAACCTATAGCCAATAAGCATTTTTCTAGTTGATATTTGGATTCAGAACATGAAAATACGTAAGAATTAACTAATCTCATTTAAGAACTATACACTTTTTCAATAATTGTTGACCAGTGTAATGTAGACAGATACGATCATAACACAGACTAGTTTACAGTGCCACCCGGGTACGACTGACTAGTTTACAGTACCACCCGGGTACGACTGACTAGTTTACAGTACCACCCGGGTACGACTGACTAGTTTACAGTACCACCCGGGTACGACTGACTAGTTTACAGTACCACCCGGGTACGACTGACTAGTTTACAGTACCACCCGGGTACGACTGACTAGTTTACAGTACCACCCTGGTACGACTGACTAGTTTACAGTACCACCCGGTACGACTGACTAGTTTACAGTACCACCCGGTACGACTGACTAGTTTACAGTACCACCCTGGTACGACTGACTAGTTTACAGTACTACCCTGGTACGACTGACTAGTTTACAGTACCACCCGGGTACGACTGACTAGTTTACAGTACCACCCGGGTAAAACTGACTAGTTTACAGTACCACCCGGGTAAAACTGACTAGTTTACAGTACCACCCGGGTAAGACTGGCTAATTTATAGTACCACCCGGGTACGAGTGACTAGTTTACAGTACCACCCGGGTAAAACTGACTAGTTTACAGTACCACCCGGGTACGACTAACACCAACACCACAACTCCATCATGAAGGCCTCTCTTCACTGCCTTTAAAATCCCCATTCGCTAACTAAATTACCTATTTACAAATTTTAGTTTATTTTTCATAAACTAATTCCCCAAATCCTTCATTCCGAACATTATATATCTCAATTACTAGGCCATTAAATCCATTGTTTTTCTGTAATGAATAAATTCAAACCTTGACGTCAGCAGATGAAGTCATGTCGGGTATTGGTGGATCTTGTTTCGTTTTATTTTGATGTATAATTTCGGCTGGTATAAATTTTTTTTTTTTTCATCAGGCAAGAAGAATGTGGCCAAAAAAAAAAAAATGTAATAGCAAGCAGAGTGAGTAATTACCTAATTGTTTTGTTGATGAATATTTAACAGGAGGCACGAAATTTTTTCCCCTCCCCCAGGCATCTGCCGCCGCCTTGCTGCCGCCGCTGCCGCTGCTGCGCTGCTGCCGCCGCCGCCGCCGCCGCTGCCGCCGCCGCCGCCGCTGCCACCGCCGCCGCCGCTGCCGCCGCCGCTGCCGCTGCCGCCACCGCCGCTGCCGCCGCTGCCCCGCCGCTGCCGCCAGCCGCTGCCGCCGCCGCTGCTGCCGCTGCCGCTTACCGCTGCCGCCGCCGCCGCCGCCGCTGCCGCCGCCGCCTTGCCACCGCCGCTGCCTTGCCGCTGCTGCTGCCACCGCTGCCGCTGCCTGCCGCTGCCGCTGCTGCCGCTGCCGCCGCTGCCAAGCTGCCGCTGCTGCGCTGCCGCCGCCGCCGCCGCCGCCGCCGCTGCCGCTGCTGCTGCTGCTGCTCCGCCGCCGCCGCTGCCGCCGCCGCCGCCGCTGCCACCTGCCGCCGCTGCCGCTGCCGCCAGCCGCTGCCGCCGCCGCTGCCACCGCCGCTGCCGCCTGCCACTGCCGCCGCTGCCGGCCGCTGCCGCCCCGCCGCCGCCGCCGCCGCTGCCGCCGCTGCCGCCGCTGCCGCCGCCGCCGCTGCCGCCGCCTGCCGCCGCTGCTGCCGCTACCGCTGCCGCTACCGCCGCCGCCGCCGCCGCCGCTGCCGCCGCTGCTGCCGCTTGCCGCCACCGCCGCCGCCGCTGCCGCCGCGCCGCCGCTGCCACCGCTGCCGCCGCCTGCCGCCGCTTGCTGCCACGCCTTGCCGCCGCCGCCGCTGCCGCCGCCGCCGCTGCTGCCGCCACCGCCGCCGCCGTTGCTGCCTGCCACCGCCGCCGCCGCC
>NC_091338.1:2119776-2187276 GCF_038502225.1 Cherax quadricarinatus
GGTTCAGTTCTGCCGTGTTTGAGGATCGAGGTTCAGTTCTGCCGTGTTTGAGGATCGAGATTCAGTTCTGCCGTGTTTGAGGATCGAGGTTCAGTTCTGCCGTGTTTGAGGATCGAGGTTCAGTTCTGCCGTGTTTGAGGATCGAGATTAAGTTCTGCCGTGTTTGAGGATCGAGGTTCAGTTCTACCGTGTTTGAGGATCGAGGTTCAGTTCTGCCATGTTTGAAGATCGAGGTTCAGTTCTGCCATGTTTGAGGATCGAGGTTCAGTTCTACCGTGTTTGAGGATCGAGGTTCAGTTCTGCCATGTTTGAAGATCGAGGTTCAGTTCTGCCGTGTTTGAGGATCGAGGTTCAGTTCTACCGTGTTTGAGGATCGAGGTTCAGTTCTGCCATGTTTGAAGATCGAGGTTCAGTTCTGCCGTGTTTGAAGATCGAGATTCAGTTCTGCCGTGTTTGAGGATCGAGGTTCAGTTCTACCGTGTTTGAGGATCGAGGTTCAGTTCTGCCGTGTTTGAGGATCGAGGTTCAGCTCTGCCGTGTTTGAGGATCGAGGTTCAGTTTTGCCGTGTTTGAGGATCGAGGTTCAGTTCTGCCGTGTTTGAGGATCGAGGTTCAGTTCTGCCGTGTTTGAGGATCGAGATTCAGTTCTGCCGTGTTTGAGGATCGAGGTTCAGTTCTGCCGTGTTTGAGGATCGAGGTTCAGTTCTGCCATGTTTGAAGATCGAGGTTCAGTTCTGCCGTGTTTGAGGATCGAGGTTCAGTTCTGCCGTGTTTGAGGATCGAGATTAAGTTCTGCCGTGTTTGAGGATCGAGGTTCAGTTCTACCGTGTTTGAGGATCGAGGTTCAGTTCTGCCATGTTTGAAGATCGAGGTTCAGTTCTGCCATGTTTGAGGATCGAGGTTCAGTTCTACCGTGTTTGAGGATCGAGGTTCAGTTCTGCCATGTTTGAAGATCGAGGTTCAGTTCTGCCGTGTTTGAGGATCGAGGTTCAGTTCTGGTATAAACCTTGGTAATAAATACCGACAAGTTGGTTTAGAAAGACACGTAAGCAAACACTATAACATATTTATTAGAAAACGTTTCGGTCCTGGGACCTTGATCACTTCTAACATACAGAGGTAGAAAGACATTATATATATAGGCGGAGAGTGAGATGTGACGCACGTGACCTGAGGAATGTCATAAGAACATAAGAATGGAGGAACACTGTAGAAGGCCTACTGGCCCATGCGAGGCAGGTCCTTATCAAAACAACCTCTGCCTATGATGAGGAGGGGTAGACGATGAAATCATGTGACTCCTGTGTTGTTGGGTTGGTGCTGCTTAAGTATCATGTATGCCAATGTTTTTGAAATTTTGTAGTTTCCAGTGTTGCGTTCTATAGTGTCGGTGACGGTGATTAGTGAGGCTTCTAGGCACCGTCGGCGTCTGAGGTCTGGTTCGGTGAGAACGAGTTGTGCCTCGTTCCAGTTCATCAAATGCCCCGTGGAGTCTCTGTAAGGTACGCCTGTGTCCTCCACAGAGACTCCACGGGGCATTTGATGAACTGGAACGAGGAACTGTGGTAAGGTACGCCTGTGTCCTCCACAGAGACTCCACGGGGCATTTGATGAACTGGAACGAGGCACAACTCGTTCTCACCGAACCAGACCTCAGACGCCGACGGTGCCTAGAAGCCTCACTAATCACCGTCACCGACACTATAGAACGCAACACTGGAAACTACAAAATTTCAAAAACATTGGCATACATGATACTTAAGCAGCACCAACCCAACAACACAGGAGTCACATGATTTCATCGTCTACCCCTCCTCATCATAGGCAGAGGTTGTTTTGATAAGGACCTGCCTCGCATGGGCCAGTAGGCCTTCTACAGTGTTCCTCCATTCTTATGTTCTTATGACATTCCTCAGGTCACGTGCGTCACATCTCACTCTCCGCCTATATATATAATGTCTTTCTACCTCTGTATGTTAGAAGTGATCAAGGTCCCAGGACCGAAACGTTTTCTAATAAATATGTTATAGTGTTTGCTTACGTGTCTTTCTAAACCAGGTTCAGTTCTACCGTGTTTGAGGATCGAGGTTCAGTTCTGCCATGTTTGAAGATCGAGGTTCAGTTCTGCCGTGTTTGAAGATCGAGATTCAGTTCTGCCGTGTTTGAGGATCGAGGTTCAGTTCTACCGTGTTTGAGGATCGAGGTTCAGTTCTGCCGTGTTTGAGGATCGAGGTTCAGCTCTGCCGTGTTTGAGGATCGAGGTTCAGTTTTGCCGTGTTTGAGGATCGAGGTTCAGTTCTGCCGTGTTTGAGGATCGAGGTTCAGTTCTGCCGTGTTTGAGGATCGAGATTCAGTTCTGCCGTGTTTGAGGATCGAGGTTCAGTTCTGCCGTGTTTGAGGATCGAGGTTCAGTTCTGCCATGTTTGAAGATCGAGGTTCAGTTCTGCCGTGTTTGAGGATCGAGGTTCAGTTCTGCCGTGTTTGAGGATCGAGATTAAGTTCTGCCGTGTTTGAGGATCGAGGTTCAGTTCTACCGTGTTTGAGGATCGAGGTTCAGTTCTGCCATGTTTGAAGATCGAGGTTCAGTTCTGCCATGTTTGAGGATCGAGGTTCAGTTCTACCGTGTTTGAGGATCGAGGTTCAGTTCTGCCATGTTTGAAGATCGAGGTTCAGTTCTGCCGTGTTTGAGGATCGAGGTTCAGTTCTACCGTGTTTGAGGATCGAGGTTCAGTTCTGCCATGTTTGAAGATCGAGGTTCAGTTCTGCCGTGTTTGAAGATCGAGATTCAGTTCTGCCGTGTTTGAGGATCGAGGTTCAGTTCTACCGTGTTTGAGGATCGAGGTTCAGTTCTGCCGTGTTTGAGGATCGAGGTTCAGCTCTGCCGTGTTTGAGGATCGAGGTTCAGTTTTGCCGTGTTTGAGGATCGAGGTTCAGTTCTGCCGTGTTTGAGGATCGAGGTTCAGTTCTACCGTGTTTGAGGATCGAGGTTCAGTTCTACCGTGTTTGAGGATCGAGGTTCAGCTCTGCCGTGTTTGAGGATCGAGGTTCAGCTCTGCCGTGTTTGAGGATCGAGGTTCAGTTTTGCCGTGTTTGGAGATCGAGGTTCAGTTTTGCCGTGTTTGGAGATCGAGGTTCAGTTCTGCCGTGTTTGGAGATCGAGGTTCAGTTTTGCCGTGTTTGGAGATCGAGATTCAGTTTTACCGTGTTTGGAGATCGAGGTTCAGTTTTGCCGTGTTTGGAGATCGAGGTTCAGTAATCACCATCCCTGTTAACTGCTTTCGACTGTCTCCAAGCGATTTCCTTTCTAATTTAAACTCAATGTTAAATCCAGCCAGACAGATATTGCTGGCATTGTTGGTCTCATTTACGGCGACAAGTGTAATCCTGGCATTAATGCCGGAGCCAAATGGAGCCGTAATGTTTGGTCTGGGTGGCACTGCCCCAGCTTGGCCAGATTGCACTGTTCATCCTGCCTAGATGGCACTGTCCATCATACCCAATAGTAAGACTGTTCATACCCAGATGGCACTCTCCGTCATACCCAGGTGGGACAGTTCATACCCAGATGGCACTGTTCACACCCAGCTGGGAATACCGACCCTTCAAAAGATGGTACGTCTTTACAGTCACCAAATTGCGAGTTATTTCTTACCTCAAAATGTCTGCTGAAATTATGTATTAAACGTATTATTTGAAGAGACACATCAGTTTTTATAGTTTTTTCTGACTCGTGACGAGATGATGGTCTAGGATGAACCGAAACATCATAAGAGTCCATTATGGGCTGAAACGTCTCTATTAAAATCTGTGAGTTACTTGCTAAAAACGTAGGCTACCCATCAGTTTTTTAATTATAGGCTAAATACAGGAGACAAAAACTTTATATATCTAATATATAAAGCTTATAATTAAGCTTAAAGCATAAAGACGTACGCTGATATTGTAGTATAATTTGTTCTAGTGTTAGTAAGGCTTAAAATCCCTTTGGCTTACTAATTAAGAATAGGAAATGAAAGCCTAACAAATACAGGTAATTAACCTGACTAATGACATTCATAAATACTGAAAAAGCTTTTTGAACATTTCAAAGCTCATTAGTAAAGCTAATTACCTTCATTCTAACTTTTCACTGCATATAATTAATTAGTAAGTTAAGGCCTTCCTGTGGTGTGATTGTGAATAAAAGGCTTCGATCCTATTCTTCTCCTTTATTACTGGATCGTACAACAGTTCATGGCTTTATTGATCCTCTGGTTTTAGTTATGTATACGCATGATTGTCCTGGATTTTTATTCATGGGTTACCTGCTTAAAGTAAATTATTTATAGTTTTAAGGTACAGCTGCTGCTAGTAGACTTCGTGTGTGTTGAGCTAAAGTTCCTAGTCCTCTTGAGATGTTGATCTCCAGCTCTTGAACCTCTTGGCAGTGTTGAGTTAGAGTTCTCAGGTCTGTTGAAAGCCTTAATGTAGAGTAATAATAGTAACAATAATAATAATGATAATAATAATAAAAATAATAATAATAATAATAATAAAATACATTAGCATTATATGTATATAAAACAATGAGGCCCTTTGTGATACATACCTCTCAGTGTATACTTTATACACTGACAGGTATGTATATATATATATATATATATATATATATATATATATATATATATATATATATATATATATATATATATATATATATATATATACATACCTCTCAATATATACTGTATACACTGAGCGGTAAACATCACGATCTATTAATCACACTCAAACCTGGTCTGAAGCAGGTCCCGGGTCTTCAGGTAGTCTCAAGACATCAAACTAATCACTCTGACATCTCTCACGTCATGGTGAAGTCTTCTTGAACCAAGAAAGCATTCTGAGATTGTCTTTAAATGCTTCATCTCCGTTCGTACACTGAATCACTTACCTTGGTAATAGCTCCTGGCCCTTGTTGTGCATCTCTTGGTTTCAACACGCAGCTATTTTAATACATTTGTCGACAACACGATACAATTATCGTTCACGTGGTGGGAATGATTCAGTCATTCCTGGACCTGTTGATTACTACATTTGTATTACTCTATTTAACACGTTTACCTGTTTTCACGTGTATTACACAGTCGCTGTTGGTAATAACATGACAAAATTATCGTTCGCATGAGGGGAATGATTCAATCAATCATTCCTGGACCTGTTGATTGCTTACACACATCTGTGAAACACGTATGTATTTTATTTTTTACAAATTTTCCTGTCATGTGTAGTACACAGTCGGTGAAACCAGGACTAGACTAAAGGCTGATTGGCTGACAATTTTTTTTTTCCACTCTGCAGAGTTAAGTCTAATCCTTATCCGCGTACATCAGCCTCACCACAATTGAATAGTTAATTGGATAAAGAATTCCAGTTTGGTGAAAATTTGCCTCCCCCCCCACACACACATACACACACACACACACATACACACACACACACACACACACACACACACACACACACACACACACACACACACACACACACACACACACACACACACACACACATGCATATGCATATATAATACACTTACATATACATAGACACATAATGCATCCACGAACAAGTGGTTTTTAAGCAAATAACTATCTGCACTGCATGGGAATCAAACCCTTGTTATTTTAACATGCCACCCGAGTAGCCCGTTAAAATTCCGAGACGTCTAGACAGCCAGTGCAGTTTGTCATTTGCTTAAAACCATTTGTTCGTGGATACATTAATATGTATACTTCTCGTGTGACTGCTATTCCAAACTGTAGAAAAATGAAACTAGTCCTGTAACTTGCCACAGCCACATATGTGTCCGCATCAGAAATGACATGCCCAGTGATACTGGGCATGTCACGTTTATTATATATCAAGTGACAACACGTGTCGCGAAACTGTTGAAATTACAGATTATTTTTTTTTTTGTCGATCTTAAAGGACTGAAGTGCGAAGAAAAGCTCAGAAAAGTACGCCTGGTGATATTAAATAATGTAAGAATCAGGGAAGAAGCGATAATGACGTACAGAGAACTGAGAGGCCATAACACAGTGGAATAGGAATAGACGAGGATGAAAAGTATATACATTGAGAGATGTATACATCTCAGCGTGTACGGAATTAAAATTGATTTTAATTTCAGTTTTATGTTTTAAAGTATTCCTGGGCTGGTGGTATACTGGTAACACGCCTCGTGTAGTCGACAAGCTTGAAACTTCACCAACATACAGACATATAAATTGAGAGATAATCAGGTTTGACCCGAGAAAGGGAAAGACAGTTCCAACTCCTCGGATTAAGAGCCGCTCATCTGCGTCAAGAGTCCAAACCAAACACTGAGAAACTCTCTTTCATCAATCAATCAATTGCAAAAATAAATATTGCATCTCGGTGTTTCCATTGAAATTTAAATCAACGATTCGTATTTCTAAACTCCAAAAGTTGCCTGGTACATAAAGGGACAAAAATAAGTTTTTTTTTTTTTTTATCAGCAAATGCTTCGAAAACATTTGGGTGGGTGAAAGAGGAAGCAAAACAGAAAGAATATTAATCCGCCTACAGGTGCAAAGTAGCATCATTTTCACGGGTTTTCTCTGAACATTTGAGCTTTATTGCCTCCGATGCTCGGGGGAAGTTGTCTACACTCTTGTTTACGTTGGAGTGGGTGAGTTTGGGTGAGTTTGGGTGAGTGTGGGTGAGTGTGGGTGAGTGTGGATGTGTATTTTTGTTTTGTTTTGCTTGTCAGAATATATGTGTATTTGCGGCGAAGTGCAAGCAGACCAATACGGTCTACATGGTCTTAACTGTTCCAAAACCAAGGGCTGGCATGCAAGACACAATGAGGTCAACGACATCATTAAGAGAACCCTTGCTACAGCTGGATGCCCTGCCGAGAGGGAGCCACGATCACTAGTAGCCAACAATACCCACAACCCAGCAAACCGCCCCGACGGGATCACCATCTGTCCTTGGAAGAATGGCAAGCTCTTAGCATGGGACTATACCTGTGTGTCCACACTGGCTGACACCTATATCCATCACAGTGTGGGGCGACAGGGAGGAGCTGCTGACCACAGGGAGGAGTACAAGATCAGCAAGTACAGGGACATTAGCCAACAGTATCAATTTGTCCCAGTGGGATCAGAGACCTTGGGATCATGGGGAAAAAATGCCACACGTTTCCTTAAAGAATTGGGTTCCAGACTCATCGACACCACCAGGGACCCAAGGGCAGCCACTTTCATGTTCCAGCGCCTCAGCGTCGCCATCCAGAGGGGAAATGCTTGCTGCATACCTGGCTCATGTCCAGCCTCGGAGGAGCTGGAGGAAATTCATGATCTTTGATACATTGTGCCATTGTATTCATGTTTATGTTTTTTTCTGTAAATGTATTTTGTTTATTAATAAATGTTCACATAGAATATAAAATATATAGGGGGTGGTAGGAGAAGAAAATATTCAAACAGTTCCGGGGAGAACCTTGAGTTTTCCCTGAGGTACGTTTATTGTCTTCTCTGAGGATGAGGGTCCCCATTCCAGCTATAGAGGTGGTACTTCCCTATATATATATATATATATATATATATATATATATATATATATATATATATATATATATATATATATATATATATATATATATATATATATATATATATATATATATATATATATATATTGCCTAGTAAAGTTATGGTGCGTAGGCAAGGCAATTTAGGTGGTAGTGGGACGCTGAGCAGAGCCACTTACCAGCCGCCAATCTCGTAGGCTCCTTCTCCCAGTCTTCTCTCCCTCCTCCAGGATCTCTCTCGTGATATGCAAATTAGCTGGAAGTTTTTTAGTCTGTCTCTTGGCGAGGCTTCGCCCGCGATGCTTGAGATAAAGACGACTCCACAGTCTCTGTCTCGCAATTTATTAACGATAGACTTTTGAGTGAAGTTCTGAGACTTTCCTTTGAAGATTTTAAGGTCATTCAGTGTTTTTATTATCGTTAGTAACTGGCTTTTTTTTTCAAGTGAATTTCTGTTTTTCTCTGATTATGGATTTGACTGACATCAATCCATTGTTACCATGAACTTAATTAAAAAAAAAAATTAATTCAGCCTTTTTTTAAAATTAGTTACTTGAAGTTATCTGGAAATTGTCCTTTATATTGACTTTCGAGCTCGCTGAAGTTATTTAGATTATTATTATAATCAAAGGGGATTATACAGCGCCTGGGGGGGGGATGTGGAAGGCATTCAGGCTTAATTTGGGGAACTGGAGCACAGATCCAATTCCCTAAAACAAGAGCCCCCTCACCAGCATCAAGGAACCTCCCTTGAGGGGTTTTGAAGTTATTTAGAGATATCGTAAGATGTACAAGAAATTCGTCTTCAACGTAACTGTAGTTTAGTAAGAGTGAGATCCTCTTCTTTGTGGGGAATAGTCTAGCAAGTGAGGTAGTGGCGGCAGGACCCATACATAGCTTTAAGATGAGGTATGATAGAGCTTATGGAGCAGGGAGAGAGGACCTAGTAGCGTTCAGTGAAGAGGCGGGGCCAGGAGCTGAATATCAACCCCTGCAATCACAATTAGCTGAGTACACACACACACATGTATGTGAACGCTCACTCTGAACGTGTTTGATCGGATTATATCTTTTGTCACGCAGCATTGCAAGCTCCTGATGTGTTGATTGCAACACGAGAGACCAAGAGCTATCTTTCAACTCTCCCCGTGGTTGTTTTGCATATATATATATATATATATATATATATATATATATATATATATATATATATATATATATATATATATATATATATATATATATATATATATATATATATATATATATATATATATATATATATATATATATATATATATATATGTGCATTTGGAGGTCTGGAAGGCAGAATTAGGCAGATAAAAATGGAAACAATACCCAGCGAACACAAGCGAAATAAAACAAATAAATACGTATAAAATGGAAGCATGTAACACGGGCAGGTCAGAAAAATGCATTACTAGTTCTCCCTTCTTTTTTTTTTTTTAGTCATCTATATGCAAATTGTACTCTTCACACTGGGAGGACAAACTGATAAGTTCCAGCCAGGGAATAAAGCTTTCCTTTGTATTGGGAAGCCCGACTCCATCTTTTGTTTTGCCTATTTTTTTCCCCTTTCCTCTCACAATTTTCTGACGCGGCTGATCAAAATTCATGAGTAGAGCGATTCTCTCTCAAAAACTTTTAATGTCCCCCAGCTTTGTGGTTTATCTGACTTTCTGTTCCACTTTCCATTAAAACACACCGGGTGCGCTAAGCACTGTGGATCATCTGGTGAAGAGTGTGTTTGTGGGTGTCTGAGGGTGACTGTGGGAGTCTGAGGGTGACTGTGGGAGTCTGAGGGTGACTGTGGGAGTCTGAGGGTGACTGTGGGAGTCTGAGGGTGACTGTGGGAGTCTGAGGGTGACTGTGGGAGTCTGAGAGTGACTGTGGGAGTCTGAGGGTGACTGTGGGAGTCTGAGGGTGACTGTGGGAGTCTGAGGGTGACTGTGGGAGTCTGAGGGTGACTGTGGGAGTCTGAGGGTGACTGTGGGAGTCTGAGGGTGACTGTGGGAGTCTGAGGGTGACTGTGGGAGTCTGAGAGTGACTGTGGGAGTCTGAGGGTGACTGTGGGAGTCTGAGGGTGACTGTGGTAGTCTGAGGGTGACTGTGGGAGTCTGAGAGTGACTGTGGGAGTCTGAGGGTGACTGTGGGAGTCTGAGGGTGATTGTGGGAGTCTGAGGGTGACTGTGGGAGTCTGAGAGTGACTGTGGGAGTCTTAGGGTGACTGTGGGAGTCTGAGGGTGACTGTGGGAGTCTGAGGGTGATTGTGGGAGTCTGAGGGTGACTGTGGGAGTCTGAGAGTGACTGTGGGAGTCTGAGGGTGACTGTGGGAGTCTGAGGGTGACTGTGGGAGTCTAAGGGTGACTGTGGGAGTCTGAGAGTGACTGTGGGAGTCTGAGGGTGACTGTGGGAGTCTGAGGGTGACTGTGGGAGTCTGAGAGTGACTGTGGGAGTCTGAGAGTGACTGTGGGAGTCTGAGGGTGACTGTGGGAGTCTGAGGGTGACTGTGGGAGTCTGAGAGTGACTGTGGGAGTCTGAGAGTGACTGTGGGAGTCTGAGGGTGACTGTGGGAGTCTGAGGGTGACTGTGGGAGTCTGAGAGTGACTGTGGGAGTCTGAGGGTGACTGTGGGAGTCTGAGGGTGACTGTGGGAGTCTGAGAGTGACTGTGGGAGTCTGAGGGTGACTGTGGGAGTCTGAGGGTGACTGTGGGAGTCTGAGAGTGACTGTGGGAGTCTGAGGGTGACTGTGGGAGTCTGAGGGTGACTGTGGGAGTCTGAGAGTGACTGTGGGAGTCTGAGAGTGACTGTGGGAGTCTGAGGGTGACTGTGGGAGTTTGAGGGTGACTGTGGGAGTTTGAGGGTGACTGTGGGAGCCTGAGGGTGATTGTGGGAGTCTGACGGTGACCGTGTTTGTGGGAGTCTGAGGGTGACTGTGGGAGTCTGAGGGTGACTGTGGGTGTCTGAGGGTGACTGTGGGAGTCTGAGGGTGACTGTGGGAGTCTGAGAGTGACTGTGGGAGTCTGAGGGTGACTGTGGGAGTCTGAGGGTGACTGTGGAAGTCTGAGAGTGACTGTGGGAGTCTGAGAGTGACTGTGGGAGTCTGAGAGTGACTGTGGGAGTCTGAAAGTGACTATGGGAGTCTGAGAGTGACTGTGGGAGTCTGAGAGTGACTGTGGGAGTCTGAGAGTGACTGTGGGAGTCTGAGAGTGACTGTGGTGGACCTGCAATCATCAGAAACCAGTGCAGACGAATTCAAGTAAATCTCTCTCTCTCTCTCTCTCTCTCTCTCTCTCTCTCTCTCTCTCTCTCTCTCTCTCTCTCTCTCTTTCTATCTCTCTCTCTCTCTCTCTCTCTCTCTCTCTCTCTCTCTCTCTCTCTCTCTCTCTCTCTCTCTCTCTCTCTCTCTCTCTCTCTCTCTCTCCCTCTCTGTCTATCTATCTATCTCTTTATATATGTTGTGCGAAATAGGTAAAACTGCGATTTTGGCTTAAATAGCAACGCTCTTCTTGCCGAATAAGGCAAGCAAAAATTTGTGTATGTAATAATTTCTCAAAATCATTCTGAATCTAACGACAAAAATATATTTCATTGTGTCTGTTATTAAATTACTGTAAAATTATCTGAAAAATATTTAGTTGGAATAGGCTAAATTAAACTCCGCTTGTTATAATAAGGTTAGGTAGGTTTTCTAAGGCTCTTTTGGTATAAAAATTATTAATTTTTACATTAACATAAATGAGAAATATATTTTTAAACGTATAAGAGAAAATTTTAGAAAGGACTTAATTTTAAATGAGTAATTGCTAATTGACCAATTTTACCTATTCGAAACGACATATATATATATATATATATATATATATATATATATATATATATATATATATATATATATATATATATATATATATATATATATATATATATATATATATATATATATATATATATATATATATATATATATATAATGTGTGTGTGTACACTAGGAAACATCAAAACAATGTCACTATGAGCTGGGTTTTAGGTGCTGTCACATACTTATGTACCTAAACAACCTGCTTAACAAAACATACAATTGCAGTAACTTAATTTCGTTCATTATTACATTAATCACATTATCCTATTTAATATCTAAGCTGAAATTTATATTATCCGGGTTCTAATTACCTTTGTGAAGGGGGGAGGGGGAAGGGGGAGGGGGGCCCAATGGATTAAGACTAATTTAACTGTTAAATATTTCATTTTAATGGTTTATTTGTCTACCAGCATAATGGTGATCACGGGATTAGAGCTCTTACCAGGAGCTCTTGTTGTAGTAGAGCTTTCAGACTGGGATTTAGTGATGTAGAGCTTTTTGACTGGCAGGAGCTGGTGTTCCTGTAACCATCCGTCTCCAGTCCGGATGATTATACAACCATCCGACTTTCAACGGAGGTTTCTGTAAACTATCCGACTTTCAACGGAGGTTTTGTGTAACTATCCGAATTTCAAAGGAGGTTTCTGTAACTATCCGACTTTCAACGGAGGTTTTGTGTAACTATCCGAATTTCAAAGAAGGTTTCTGTAACTATCCGACTTTCAACGGAGGTTTCTGTAACTATCCGACTTTCAACGGAGGTTTTGTGTAACTATCCGACTTTCAACGGAGGTTTTGTGTAACTATCCGAATTTCAAAGGAGGTTTCTGTAACTATCCGACTTTCAACGGAGGTTTTGTGTAACTATCCGCCTCCATCGGGGATGAGTTCCGTCACAGCTCGGGATCTCCCCCCCCCCTCACACAACACAACACAACACAACACAACACAACACAGTAAATATTTACGATTGTGGTTATTCCGAGAGTAAAACGTCGGGGATACATGTCAGTCTGCCGCTGAAACGTAGTTACATGACAAACACGTCTCGCACACGTACTTAACAAGATCATACTCATTTTGTATTGATGTTCATTCACATTGCCTCATCTCACCTTCATGACAGCATCCGCCACGAGAGATATACAACGAGCGGTGTATGTCCCTGTGTATATACACTGTATATACATAGTGTATGTACACACACTGTGTATATACAATCAGTGTATATACACTCAGTGTATATACACAGTGTATATACTCTGCATATACACTCTGTGTATATATACACTGAGGGTGTATTTTAATCCCTGGTAGGTAAGACACATAGGCAACAGTTAGGCAACTTTATTCCGAAACGTTTCGCCTACACAGTAGGCTTCTTCAGTCGAATACAGAAAGTAGGCAGGAACAGTAGAGATGTGAAGACGATGTAATCAGTCCATCACCCTTGAAGAAGCCTACTGTGTAGGCGAAACGTTTCGGAATAAAGTTGCCTAACTGTTGCCTATGTGTCTTACCTACCAACCTGTCGGTATTGTATACCATATTGATGTTCATTTTAATCCCTATTTCAGGGCTTAAAGTTCTCTTAAACTGTGGTGTGAACCGGTGATATGCAGCCTTAATGACCCCTCAGGTAGTTAATGAACTTGAGAGCCAATTAACCTAAACATTATCCAATTTAAACAGCGTGAGTGAATAGGAAACGAAAGACGTATATCGAGAACAGGCTTTTACTGTGACGACGTTTCGCTCTGTGTGAGGCTTCATCAAGACTTAATCACAATAACTGTTTCAACCATTCTTCAGCCTCCTCAAAAATCCAAAGAAAGCAAAAAAAAAAAAAAAAGAAAAAATCGATTAAATTCGCGGCCAAACACGTATGACTCGCATTTTTTTTTCAAATTCTTTATGTGTTCCTCAGAACAATAATTTTTGACTTAATTGTCTGCTAACAGTGCTCATATATAGGTTAATTGATGTTAACTTAACCTCACCTGCACTAACTAATACTGATTTTTTTCCCAGTGGCTTAGATATCTGTAATTCGTGTGAAAACCGACGTTTTGAGAGCTGCTCAAGATCCTTGGATGAGAAACCCTCATTCTCAAGCAATATATTTGCCGTAATTTTTTTTTACAACGTTGAATTTACAAGATAAGAGCGGTTACCCTCATGGGCTGTAAATCTGAAGTGGGGATCTTCCTGCTGCTTTGTTTAAAATTTTCGTGAATTTTAATTGATTAGTGAAAGGAGGATCGAAGCTCCAGGACCCCATGCTTAGAATGACCCGTACGAGTTTAGCACTTCACATGATGATAATGATGATGATGATTATGATAATAATAATAATAATAATAATAATAATAATAATAATAATAATAATAATAATAATAATAATAATAATTACAATAATAATAATAATAATAATAATAATAATAATAATAATAATAATGATAATAATAATAATAATAATAATAATAATAATAATAATAATAATTACAATATTAATAATAATAATAATAATAATAGCAATACTACTACTACTACTACTACTACTACTACTACTACTACTACTACTAATAATAATAATAATAATAATAATAATAATAATAATAATAATAATTACAATAATAATAATAATAATAATAATAATAATAATAATAATTACAATTTTAATAATAATAATAATAATAATAATAATAATAATAATAATAATAATAATAATAGCAATACTACTACTACTACTAATAATAATAATAATAATAATAATAATAATAATAATAATAATAATAATAATAATAATAATAATAATAACAATAATAATAATATTAATAATAATAATAATAATAATAATAATAATAATAATAATAATAATAATAATAATAATAATAATAATAATAATAATAATAATAATAACAATAATAATAATAATATTAATAATAATAATAATAATAATAATAATAATAATAATAATAATAATAACAATAATAATAATATTAATAATAATAATAATAATAATAATAATAATAACAATAATAATAATAATAATAATAATAATAATAATAATAATAATAATAATAATAATAATAATAATTCGTCTTAAGACAAGCACATGACACATCCAGCTCCACTAATTCTTAAGGAGCTCGTCCAAAATTTTCCTGAAGATTATTTTTGGCTTATCCGTAATCGGGCAGAAACTTGCCCGAGTTACTACATAATTTACGTAAGTTTAACTGGATTTTGCTTGTAACTTATCAAAACTTCAGATGGCGTGCATGTGTTATTTACCTCTGAAAATACATCATCTAAAAAACCCCCCGAAAAAAGTTAGATACTGATTTTTTTGTCGACTGAGGAATAATACCGAATGAATAAGCATATTTTTTTGCGGTATTAAGATTCATTTTTTTTTATTGGAAACGGTATGAAATGCTTTCATTATTAATGTTAATATTAACAATGAGAGGTTCGAACTGTTAACTGTAACTTTGTTTGACCTGACTGGAACTGACTCTTCGTTATGGTTCCAGAGTTCAGAATTTCTCTGATCAGTTTCCAAAATTTCCAGACGCGTGAAGGTTCGATTCTAAACGCTACAGTTAGCATGGGTGGAAATGTGATCTAAGTGATGTATGGATTCTCTCACTCCCTCTGAAGCTAGATTACGATAGCATGGTCCCAAACGTCCGTTATTTATGTCCGTAATTTCCAAGGTCACAACGGACGTGAGAGCAAGAGACAAAACTCAACAATATATTGATTGAACTGGGATACGAGGCATTAAAACCCAGCATGTCATAACCTGCAGTCCTGAAGAGCTCTTGATCCACGGAATTTCAGTTACTCTTCCCATCTTTCCCTACAGCCTGAATGCCAGTCACTCCCCAAGCGTTGTATGACCCTACGGGTTTAGAGACCTCCCAGTGAAAATGACACATTTTAGATCGTTTAGATTGTCGTTTCAAGAAATACTCGATTTTTATACAATTTACCATAACTGTCAGAGTTAGTGCGTGTTGACCACAACAAAGATGAAAGATCTGAGCATTCTTCGTGAAGATGAACATCAAAATGGTATACAATACCGACAGGTTGTTAGGTAAGACACATATGCAACAGTTAGACAACTTTATTCCGAAACGTTTCGCCTACACAGTAGGCTTCTTCAGTCGAATACAGAAAGTAGGCAGGAACAGTAGAGATGTGAAAACGATGTAATCAGTCCATCACCCTTAAAGTCGTAGAATTTGAGGTTGTCAGTCCCTCAGCCTGGAGAAGTTCAGTTCCATAGTCAGGAACTATCTGAAGATCAAGCGACAGTGCGGAGACTTAAATACTGTCAGAAGGAGAGGTGCAGGGTAGTAGTAGTAGTAGTAGTAGTAGTGAGAGGCCACTGAGAGGTCATGTCCCTCTCAGATCCAACACTTCTCACTTGAAAAGCTTGTCCAAGGCTTTTGATGTTCATCTTGTCAGACACTGCAACACGTGGCATCTTGGTACAGAAAACACCTTGGACAAGCTTTTCAAGTGAGAAGTGTTGGATCTGAGAGGGACATGACCTCTCAGTGGCCTCTCACTACTACTACTACTACTACCCTGCACCTCTCCTTCCGACAGTATTTAAGTCTCCGCACTGTCGCTTGATCTTCAGATAGTTCCTGACTATGGATCTGAACTTCTCCAGGCTGAGGGACTGACAACCTCAAATTCTACGACTTTAAGGGTGATGGACTGATTACATCGTCTTCACATCTCTACTGTTCCTGCCTACTTTCTGTATTCGACTGAAGAAGCCTACTGTGTAGGCGAAACGTTTCGGAATAAAGTTGTCTAACTGTTGCATATGTGTCTCACATTCTTCGTGAAGACTGATGTAAATACGGTACTGGAAGTTACTGGAAACGTCTGGGAGAAAGATTTCATTCCAGAGGCTGTGTCGCGTGTCCCAGTTGAACTTGATGCAAGGGTAGGCTGGACGCTGGTCTGTGGCAAGGGAAGGTTGGATGTTGGTCCGTGGCAAGGGTAGGTTGGATGTTGGTCCGTGGCAAGCGTAAGTCGGACGCTCGTCTGTGGCTAGGTAGGATTGACGCTGGTCTTACATAGGCTAGGTAGGCAGGCTGGTTATGTAGTGACTACCTCCCACAGGATAGTTAATGGGATGACTACCGAACACGGGACAGTTATAGAACACATAATAAACTGTCACACTAAGCACCGTTTGAAGAACGCTTTGCTTCCAGACGAGAAAAAAAAAACACACGAGCGAAACGTCTTCCAAATCAAGTCTTGTTTAGCTATGCCGCTACGTTACCATGCAGGACGCTGTTGCTATGGCAATAGTGGATGCTGCGAGCACTGCCTCCATGCTGAGGAAGTTCTTGGAACCTGACCTGTGTGTGAGCTGACAGGTGAGGTTCAAACAACCTAGTAGCCACACAGTGCCAGCGTCGACACTACGTCACCTGTAGATCGTGTGTTGACGTATTTAAAACAGAAAATTGTAATAAATTTGTCTTTCAATAGCTTTTTTTTTGGTGGTGACACGAACGTACTTCCTTGAAGAAAATTTTCTTCGTCACTTATTCAGAATATTAAAGATATAAGGCAAAATAAGTTAAGCTTTTATTCAGGACGTTTAGTTTTAATTTTTTTTATTGGTCTTCAGCTTTAATTTCTTGTTATTATACACATATATTTTTTCGGCATAAAATTTGCTTTTAGGTAACCCATGTTTTGTGTGTTGCCTACGGCTTTGTAAAAAAAATCGTGATGAAATTAAGACACATGTGCAACATCTGGGTATCTTTATTGTAGACGTTTCGCCATCCAGTGGCTTTATCAATACAAATTCTAGGACATAGCTTGAAGACAGTAGGACTATATACAGAAGATGAGGTAATCAGTCCCTCAACCTAGGAGTAGGTGCGAAGAGCACCATAGTCGTGGAGAATCTCCACGACTACGGTGCTCTTCGCACCTACTCCTAGGTTGAGGGACTGATTACCTCATCTTCTGTATATAGTCCTACTGTCTTCAAGCTATGTCCTAGAATTTGTATTGATAAAGCCACTGGATGGCGAAACGTCTACAATAAAGATACCCAGATGTTGCACATGTGTCTTAATTTCATCTTGTCGGTATTATGTACCATTCTTGCACAAAAAAAATCGTAAACGTCAGCTTTTGTAGACGTTTTTCTTAATCTCTCTCTCTCTCTCTCTCTCTCTCTCTGTCTCTCTCTCTTTCTTTCTTTCATTATATTAAAATATTTCTCAAAAACTCATTTTCCTTTAAATTTCCTTCCCATCACTCATTCTCCGCCATTCCTTCAGGCTCGCCACTAATCTGGAAGTCGGCAGGTGGTCCCATTCCCGTGCTAATGTTCCAAATTACTGAGTTCATCCTATCCCCGTACTAATGGCCAAGATTACGTCGGTAATACCCAATCCCATGATAACCTCCCAGATTGCCGAGGTCTTCACATGACCACGACAATGTCCCAGACAGATTTCCAATTTAGAAGACCTGGTCTGAGAGCTTTACACGGGGGCGATGATCAGTTTTACAATCGGCGACCCTGAGGAGCCTTCACCCTTTTACGAAATATCCCGTGATACATAACCCCATTGAAGTCTTGCAGCTCGGACTGACAGATTTCATTACCTCATGTATGAAACCTATCCTATGTGATGGGATCTGAGTAGAAAACACTTCTAGCTTTTGTTTCTTTCAACGTAAATATGCTGAATAGGGTAGCAACACGCTCTGGGAATTTTCTTGTATCTCCTATATAGAAGAGGATAGCACCACACTGCCGGTCTTCCCACAATGTAACTGTCATATAGAAAAAGGTATCAACACACTGTACGTGCTCTTACAACATAACTATCATATGCAAAAGCGCATCATATCCCCAATTGAGGGTGCTGCACCATGGCGCTCTCAGAGAGAATAGTGCCTATTTGTGGTTGCAGGGGTCGAGTCACATCTCCTGGCCCTACCTCTTCGCTGATCGCTATGTATGTGTGTGTGTTTTACGAAGTATTGTATTCTTTTCAGATATTTTCAACCAAATAATGAACAAATCACTAGCCTAGGAGACGCTAAAGGATAGAGGGCAGGTCTGGGGGTTCTGCGTTATAGAAGTCAAGTAAATATTTGCGTGTCAGCTGGCCGGAGATTAAATCTGTATGCACGAGTATATTGTATATATTTATACCGGTCTTAAATTCGTTCTGAATGTATCTCTGCGATGAGGCTCAGAATTTCTTCATATTTCTTATATACATGGTATAGAAATAGTGCTGGTAGGAGGGAGAAGGTGAAAGTGGGTGTGTTGATGGTGGTGGTTGTGGTGGTAGAGGTGGTGGTGCTGGTAGTTGCCACTGATATGGTGGTGCTAGTAAGGAACGATGGAAAATGTGGTGGTAGAGGATAGATTTTTTTTCAGTTATCTTCATTAGGTACATGGACACCTTTCCTCTAGCACCTGAGTACCTCCAGCAGGTACTTGTTATACACACGACTGAAATGTTTTCGTATACAAAATATAGTACGTCTTCCAGTAGCACTAAAGTTTTTTTTTTTAAATATTTGTACAACCCACATGGCTCAGCTAACACACAGGTGACTCGATCCCTGCAACCACAACTAGGTGAGTACACAGGTACCTATTTTCACTTCTAGGTGGGCAGGGACAGCATGGTGTAAGATATGTGGGTCATAGTTTTAATGTGTCTGGGAATCAAACCCTAGAGCGTGCGATTGTGAGCCGAATTCTCTCACCATTGACCTGCGTCGCAACCCTAGTGATAGAAGGTGTGTGTTGTGGTGAGACTATGAGGTGCTGGGATAGCTAGGAAGTGGTGGGAGAGCTAGGAAGTGCTGGGAGAGGTGTGTTTCTACCAGTCTCTGAAACACACCTGTCTCTCCCTGTGTCACACCTGTCTCTTCCTGTGTGTGTGTGCTTGTATGTGCGTGTTTACACTTGCTGTAGCGATAATGCATTTAATACAGTTGACTTGAACTACAACCCCCAAGACTGTCTTCTCTCCTACGTCGTCCAGATGAGAAGCATCGAACAGCGTTACTGTCTGAGGGAAGGAAAATGTTCAACATACGACCTTGTGTACGGAAGGGGCAGGATCTCTGTCTTCTGCTATGACTACTGTTATGACCGCGAGCGCCGGGGCCAGAGAGCCTCCAGAGCTTTGTTTTGCTCGTGTGCTTACTGATGGTACGGCGGTAACGTGTCCATGGGTGCTCGTGAAGACGCTTAGTATTGGCAAACATACAACTCCCGACACGCACAGAATAAGGTGAACTAAAATTCCAAAACTACAACTCAATATACGAATATATATATATATATATATATATATATATATATATATATATATATATATATATATATATATATATATATATATATATATATATATATATATATATAGGAATATTTTATTACATAATATGGTACAGAAGATTTAAGAGATACATTGTTGATATAAATGTGGCATATACGGTACATGTTGTTACGTGTGTATCATATATATATATATATATATATATATATATATATATATATATATATATATATATATATATATATATATATATATATATATATATATATATATATATATATATATATATTCTTCTTTCAACGTACTAGCCGTATCCCACCGAGGCAGGGTGGCCCAAAAGGAAAAAGGAAAGTTTCTCCTTTCAAATTTAGTAATATATACAGGAGAAGGGGTTACTAGCCCCTTGCTCCCGGCATTTTAGTCGCCTCTTACAACACGCATGGCTTACGGAGGAAGAATTCTGTTCCACTTCCCCATGGAGATAAAAGGAAATAAACAAGAACAAGAACTAGAAAGAAAGTAGAAGAAAACCCAGAGGGGTGTGTATATATATGCTTGTACATGTATTGTAGTGTGACCTAAGTGTAAGTAGAAGCAGCAAGACGTACCTGAAATCTTGTATGTTTATGAGACAGACAAAAGACACCAGCAATCCTATCCTACCATCATGTAAAACAATTACAGGCTTTCGTTTTACACTCACTTGGCAGGACGGTAGTACCTCCCTGGGTGGTTGCTGTCTACCAACCTACTACCACCTTAAATATAAATATAAATATAAATATATATATATATATATATATATATATATATATATATATATATATATATATATATTATATATATATATATATATATATATATATATATATATATATATATATATATATATATATATATATATATATATATATATATATATATATATATATATATTTGTGTATGCAATAACCTTCAAAATCATTCTGAACCTAACGAAAAAAAAAATATTTCACTGCGTTTGTTTAGTACTAAATTATTGTAAACAAATCTAAAATATATTTAGTTGGGTTAGGCTGAAATAAATAGCGCTTCTAATAATAAGGTTATGTAAGTTTTCTAAGTTCCTTTGGTGCAAAATTATAAATTTTTACATCAACATTAATGAGAAAAATATATCTTTAAACGTATAAGAGAAAATTTTAGAAAGGACTTAATTTTAAATGAGTTCTTATTAATTGACCAGTTTTACATATTCGGCACGACATATATATATATATATATATATATATATATATATATATATATATATATATATATATATATATATATATATATAAATAATTCATTTTTCCATTTTCAAACTGTTTTATAATCTCATTTAGCACTGGCATAGAGAGAGAGAGAGAGAGAGAGAGATGCAAATTAAAAAAAAAAAAAAAAAAAAAAAAAAAAAAAAAGAGAGAGAGAGAGAGAGAGAGAGAGAGAGAGAGAGAGAGAGAGAGAGAGAGAGAGAGAGAGAGAGAGAGAGAGAGAGAGAGAGAGAGAGAGAGAGAGAGAGAGAGAGAGAGAGAGAGAGAGCATAACAGATAAAAAGTGAGAGAGAGTGTTTCACATCTCTCACCATCAAGAGTGAGGGAGGGAGGGAGGGAGGGAGGGAGGGAGAGAGCCTCAGTCCCCATTCACCTTCACTCATCCGGAGCCATCACTGCTGCTGCTCCTCACCCGTACCTCACCCGAACCTCACCCGAACCTCACTCGTACCTCACCCGTACCTCACCCGTGGCTTACTCTCCCCTCACTCATCCTCCACCAGTGTATTCCTACACCAGTGTATTCCTCCACTAGTTTATTGCTAGTGGCCACTAGTTAACGTAGCCATCAGCAGGAAGTGTGTATAAACCCCATAATACTTAAACATACACTTGTTGTTCCTCAAGACACAATACACCGACATACACACAGGTGTATATCCCTCAGTATACACATACACCTTCAATCCCTATGTTACAGATTAAAGTATGACTCACGAAATCGTAATGACATGATTGCAAACAAACCATACCTGGGCCGGGATTGAACCCGCGGTCAGAGTCTCAAAACTCCACTAGACCAGCTAGCCACAATAAGATTCGTCCAACTAGGTATATTTCTACACCATAGGAAAGTTAGCACAGGCACCTCTGTGACCACAAATGCAAGTTTTTACAGACGAATCTCCAGCTAGCGTGGCCGTGACGAACTCTAGCTCAAGTCCCTTCACTGCCGTCAACATGACTCACGAAATCGTAATGACACGATTGCAAACAAACCATACCCCGGCTAACGCGACGGGCTGGAGTTTTGAGACTCTCTGACCGCGGGTTCAATCCCGGCCGGGGTATGGTTAGATTAAAGTATTCTTGACTGGTGGCGCAGAGGTGACATGCAGCCTTGATGACCCTCGTGTAGTCGACAGGCTTCAAACTCCATTGGTCATTAAGACAAAATAACTGAAACAACAAAACTGTTCAATGTGTGAAGACTGGAAGATACAGTTGGGAGAGGAAGTGTCAGGCGATGTTTCGCTCTTTGCTAGACCATCATCAGGTCATAACTGGGCGAGAAAAAGGGAAGAAACCCATGGGCAGAGTTTTAAAGTGAGGGGAAAAGGTCGGAAAAGTTCAAAGGTCATGTGGTGATGATTCACAGACTGTAGGACAAAAATAACGATCCTATAGGCATTATCGGACAAAAATAACGATCCTATAGGCATTATCGGACAAAAATAACGATCCTATAGCCGCTATAGGACACAATAAAGATCCTATAGCTTCTATAGGACACATCGATCCTATAGCCTCTATAGGACAAAAGGTTACATGATAATATTAGCAGAGTTATCCCTGTCTTGGGTGAGAGACCTGCCTCGGACTGCTGAAATTGGCAATTATGTCTGCATTGATTGTGTGTGGCTCGCCGTGACCCGGCGGACCCCCGCAGCGGCCTGCCGTGACTCAACGTGACCCCGCAGCGGCCTGCCGTGACTCAACGTGACCCCGCAGCGGCCTGCCGTGACTCAACGTGACCCCGCAGCGGCCTGCCGTGACTCAACGTGACCCCACAGCGGCCTGCCGTGACTCAACGTGACCCCGCAGCGGCCTGCCGTGACTCAACGTGACCGCGCAGCGGCCTGCCGTGACTCAACGTGACCCCACAGCGGCCTGCCGTGACTCAATGTGACCCCACAGCGGCCTGCCGTGACCCGTTACGACCCATCGACACGACCTCTACCTGGTACAGGTATCGGGTTAACGGTAGTCGATTTGTTAAATCTATTTCGTAGCCGTGACGTCTAGCTTATGGAAGAATATTAAAAAATATTTAAACTGACTAAAATTCCCTTTTTAATAGCCGTGGCGGCTATTTTCCTAAAGGCGAACGCTATTTTATAAGCAGCTGCCATCTATTTTAACTACGTGACATGTAACTTACACGTTGAAAGATATTTTATGCACGGGCATACAGGGTAAAAGGCATTTTTTAAACGGGTTGGAGCAGTATTTTATATTTGCGATGCTATAGTCAGCAGCCTGAGGGGGGATAAAGATGCTAGGTCTTAAGATTTTATATTTTGGAAGCTCTGGTGAGCGTTGTGAGGCTAAGATTTTCCCCTGGAAGCTCTAAGGAGCGTAGTAAGGCCAAGACTTTCTTGGAAGCTCTAGTAAGCTTAGTGAGTCCAAGACTGTTAAGTCGAGGCTAAAATAGTTTTACGACGCTGATATTTTAAGTCGGAACATTGAGGAATTTTGCTAATGCTACTCAGGAGCATTTTATAGATGTCTTTTGTTATATATTACGGCATTTATGGTTGATAATTATATATAATTTTTGGACTAAATGTTCGTTTTAGGATTTTTTTTATAGGAAGGTTTAGTTACGGTACATGAAGGTAAGATTGAACTCGAAGGGACCGGATATTATTATTATTATTATTATTATTATTATTATTATTATTATTATTATTATTATTATTATTATTATTATCGTAATCATGAGGGAGCAGCAAATCAGTAGGGGCCATATGCCACCAGGAAAATGGGAGGTAAATATTGTTTGATTCAATGAAGGAGAGGGTAGGCCCGTTTCCCCTTGATCAAGAGCCCTACACAGGCATCAGGGCACCTACCATGAAGGCTCGGAGCAACAAACATCGTCCAGCACACAATGGAAGAGTCGTTCCAGCTCGCCTACAGGAGTTAACGACCCTGTGCTAACGACTCCTCTCCCTCCCAACCATCAACAAAAGGTTCAGGAAGAATAAACTGACGAGGTTGACCTCTTGAAGGAAATACTCCACAGGTATCATACGATATATATATATATATATATATATATATATATATATATATATATATATATATATATATATATATATATATATATAAACACTGATCTCTGGCTGAAGGAGACTCGAACCTACAAACCTTGGAACAAGGTACGCAGTGCTTTACCAATCTACCCACACTGGACCAATACCTTGGAGTCCAGCTTGCGCTAGACTTTGATCCAAGGCAGCCAGCTTTCAGGGAGAAGGCTTACAGCTTTTCATCTCATCCCCTGCATGCATCAGCCTTACTAGAGATTTGAACAATGCAAGGAATTCGCAAGAGCAGGCGAAATATACACAAACACTGTTCTCTGGCTGAAGGAGACTCGAACCTACGAACCTTGGAACAAGGTACGCAGTGCTTTACCAATCTACCCACACTGGACCAATACCTTGGAGTCCAGCTTGCGCTAGACTTTGATCCAAGGCAGCCAGCTTTCAGGGAGAAGGCTTACAGCTTTTCATCTCATCCCCTGCATGCATCAGCCTTACTAGAGATTTAAACAATGCAAGGAATTCGCAAGAGCAGGCGAAATATACACAAACACTGTTCTCTGGCTGAAGGAGACTCGAACCTACGAACCTTGGAACAAGGTACGCAGTGCTTTACCAATCTACCCACACTGGACCAATACCTTGGAGTCCAGCTTGCGCTAGACTTTGATCCAAGGCAGCCAGCTTTCAGGGAGAAGGCTTACAAAATTATTGATTTTTGCATTAATATTAATGAATATACATACCTTTAAACGTATAAGAGAAAATATTAGAAAAGACTTAATTTTAAATGAGTTCTTGCTAACTGACCAGTTTTACCTATTCGACAGGACATACACACCGAGAGGTGGCCATCTCTCGGTATATGTACGCTGGGAGTTTACGTTCATCCCTATTTTGGGGGGGGGACTGAAATATTCTTGACTTGTTGTGGACAGGTTCCACGATCTTCGTGTAGTCCAATAGGATTTGAAATCCACTAAGCAACCAGCTTGGACCTAAGTCTCCTCTTTTGATCTCAGGATACTGATCTCGTTTATCGTGAGGGTAAGACCACACTCCTGTGTATAACTTAATTGTATTAATGGATATGCTCTTACAACAGTTTTATTGACTCGATGAAGATCTAGACAAAGCAAAACGGTCTCACCAATAAAGCCTGCTCTATACCTGTCACGATTCTTAATTACAGGTATTATACGTGATGCGGCACTCACTGAAAGGTACAACGAAAGGTATTCTAGTTAATCCGACAGATATTCAATGTATTCTGGCAGGTAGTCTGGCAGCTATTCTGGTGGGTACTCTGATAGGTATTCTGGCAGGCATTCTTTTCAGGTATTCTGACAGGTATTATGATAAGCAGTCTGACAGGTATTCTGGCAGGTATTCTGGCAGGCATTCTTTTCAGGTATTCTGACAGGTATTATGATAAGCATTCTGACAGGTATTCTGACAGGTATTCTGACAGGTATTCTGACAGGTATTCTGACAGGTATTCTGACAGGTATTCTGGCAAGTATTCTGACAGGTATTCTGACAGATATTCTGGCAAGTATTCTGACAGGTATTTTGACAGGCATTCTGACAGGTATTCTGACAGGCATTCTGACAGGTATTCTGACAGGTATTCTGACAGGCATTCTGACAGGTATTCTGACAGGTATTCTGGCAAGTATTCTGACAGGCATTCTGACAGGTATTCTGACAGGTATTCTGACAGGTATTCTGGCAAGTATTCTGACAGGTATTCTGACAGGTATTCTGACAGGTATTCTGACAGGTATTCTGACAGGTATTCTGACAGGTATTCTGACAGGTATTCTGACAGGTATTCTGACAGGCATTCTGACAGGTATTCTGACAGGTATTCTGGCAAGTATGCTGACAGGCATTCTGACAGGTATTCTGACAGGTATTCTGACAGGCACTCTGACAGGCATTCTGACAGGTATTCTGACAGGCATTCTGACAGGTATTCTGACAGGTATTCTGACAGGTATTCTGACAGGTATTCTGACAGGTATTCTGACAGGTATTCTGACAGGTATTCTGACAGGTATTCTGGCAGGTATTCTGACAGGTATTCTGACAGGTATCCTGACAGGTATTCTGACAGGTATTCTGACAGGTATACGGCGTCACACTTGCAGATGATACAAGAACTCTGTTTCCTTATCAAAATATCAGACAGTCCGACATGATTTTTTCCCAGATCTTTTACAGATAAGTTTAAATCCTGTCGATTACACGATGGTTATTAATGCTACAGTAGACAGAATGTAGACTGTGTAGGAAGCCTGGATCAGGTGTAGTCTGCGGAGTGTGTATGTGTATGTGTCGCGGGTGAGAACCAGAGGATACAGAGATCCTCAGATGTATGAAATACAAGACACAAATAGAAAACATATACCACATGTATTACATACAACACATGTATCATACACAACACATGTATCACAACACATGTATCACAACACATGTATTATAACACATGTATCACAACACATGTATCACAACACATGTATCACAACACATGTATCACAACACATGTATCACAACACATGTATCACAACACATGTATCACAACACATGTATCACAACACATGCATCACATACAACACATGTATCACATACAACACATGTATCACATACAACATATGTATCACATACAATATTGTATCACAACACATGTATCACATGTATCATGTAGGACCAGGCAGGACTTCAAAGAGACCTGGACAGACTGGACACCTGGTCCAGCAAATGGCTTCTCGAATTTAATCCTGCCAAATGCAAAGTCATGAAGATAGGGGAAGGGCACAGAAGACCACAGACAGAGTATAGGCTAGGTGGCCAAAGACTGCAAACCTCACTCAAGGAGAAAGATCTTGGGGTGAGTATAACACCGAGCATGTCTCCGGAAGCACACATCAATCAGATAACTGCTGCAGCATATGGGCGCCTGGCAAACCTGAGAACAGCATTCCGATACCTTAGTAAGGAATCATTCAAGACACTGTACACCGTGTATGTCAGGCCCATACTGGAGTATGCAGCACCTGTTTGGAACCCGCACTTGAAAAAGCACGTCAAGAAACTAGAGAAAGTACAAAGGTTTGCGACAAGGTTAGTTCCAGAGCTAAGGGGAATGTCCTATGAAGAAAGATTAAGGGAAATCGGCCTGACGACACTGGAGGACAGGAGGGTCAGGGGAGACATGATAACGACATATAAAATACTGCGTGGAATAGACAAGGTGGACAAGGACAGGATGTTCCAGGGAGGGGACACAGAAACAAGAGGCCACAATTGGAAGTTGAAGACACAAATGAGTCAGAGAGATAGTAGGAAGTATTTCTTCAGTCATAGAGTTGTAAGGCAGTGGAATAGCCTAGAAAATGACGTAGTGGAGGCAGGAACCATACACAGTTTTAAGACGAGGTTTGATAAAGCTCATGGAGCGGGGAGAGAGAGGGCCCAGTAGCAACCGGTGAAGAGGCGGGTCCAGGAGCTAGGACTCGACCCCTGCAACCACAAAGAGGTGAGTACAAATAGGTGAGTACATACAATATTGAATCACAACACATGCATCACAACACATGTATCATAACACATGTACCACATACAACACATGTACCACATACAACACATGTATCACAACACATGTATCACAACACATGTATCACAACACATGTATCACAACACATGTATCACAACACATGTATCACAACACATGTATCACACAAGCTTCCACAACTTTCCCCATTAACCTGCTCCTTTTTTCTCCTTATAATCTACATAGTTTCTCTTACTTTGCTGCCCGGTTACTGCCTCTGCTTTATCCTCCTCTCTCTCTCTCTCTCTCTCTCTCTCTCTCTCTCTCTCTCTCTCTCTCTCTCTCTCTCTCTCTCTCTCTCTCGTATTATCTACGTCCTTCCCGAGTTACATTCCCGGATACACCGCGTTTTCTTGCTCTTCAGGTGGGTTGAAAAGCCATTTCGGGAAGCCAGTAGTTGCTTAACCAAGGGTACACAGAACCAATAAGCCAGAAGCTGTGTATTCTCCAATACATAGCAATGGTAAACCAGCAGTGTCTTAATCGCCTGTGTGTATGCATATATATACCGTCCTGCATATATCTCTGGGGAAAACAGAAGGTGTAAGGGGCACAGTGCTGCTCAAATATACGTCAGGTTGGGAGACCACAGCTACACACACTACATATTTCGCCTTTGAGTTAAACGATATTGCTAAGGCAAAGAAAGAGAATATGATAATTGTATACAATACCGACAAGTTGATAAGATACATGTGCAACAGTTAGGTATCTTTATTACGAAACGTTTCGCCTACTCGGTATGCTTCTTCAGTCGAATACAGAGGTGGCAGTGGAAACAGTGGAGATGCATAGATGATATCATCAGTCCCTCAGCCTGGAGAAGAGTTCAAGACTATGTAGGAGAACTCTTCTCCAGGCTGAAGGACTGACTGCCTCAGATATTCCTAATGGTAAACAATACCGTCGAGTTGATGAATAAGACATCTGCAATACTTGGGTATCTTTATTGTGGAGACGTTTCGCCCCTCAGCAGGATTTTTTTGAGTCCAGTACAGAGGGGATTATAAGACTGAAGACAGTGGAAGAAAAGAAAAGGTAATTTGATGTGGTCAATCCCTCAGCCTTGATAGAAGGTGGTCAGTCCCTTAGCCTGTCCAGCCTCTAGCCTCCAGATTGCTGGTGTGAGAAAGGTGATCCGAACGTCTCTCAGACACTCGACGGTTTTACAGTCCTTATTGATAACGTTACGTCCACTCATTAACCTTATTCGTGTCATTTTAAGCTGACTAGCAACAGCACCAACGCCGTCGGAGCTGCTTACTAAGGATGATTCTGCATGTCACCTCTCAACTAGCTCTCTTTCTCCTTTCCTCTGATTCGTGTCTCCATAACCTCTCATGGCATCCATCTCTTTCTCCCTCACCTCTTGCCCGTCCATCTGCTGCCTCTCTCGTCTCTCCATCGCCTCTCTCACACTTGGCCCTAATCTCTGGCAGCATCCATCCGTCTCTCTCACCTCTCTCTCACCTTCCACAGCATCCTTTCTCTCTCCCTTGCTTCACACGGCATATAGAAAGATAGATCATGATGAAAATTAGACATATATGCAACATCTGGGTATCTTGATTGTAGACACTTCGCCATCCACTGGCTTTATCAATACAAATTCTAGGTCATAATTTGAAGACAGTAAAACTATATACAAAAGATGAGGTAATCAGTCCCTCAGCCTTGGAGTTGGTGTAAAGAGCACCGTAGTCGTGAAGAATCTGGAGCACAGGCAAGAAGGCTGGTGCTTATATACTGGCGTCAGGTGAAAAGGGACGGGTAGCAGACGAAGGCATTGTCCTACTGGGTATGACCTACCCAGTGGAAGTAGGTCATACCCAGGGGAGGGTTAGTAGAAGTGAAGAATGGTGTGTGTCTACATATATTTATATATATATATATATATATATATATATATATATATATATATATATATATATATAAATATATATATATATATATATATATATATATATATATATATATATATATATATATATATATATATATATATATATATATATATATATATATATATATGTAGAGACAGAGATAAAGACAGAAAGAATCAACAAAGGATCCTTTGGAGAATGGCAGGTGAGAGAGGAATTAAACAGTAAAACTGGGAGGCAGCAATAAACTTGATGTTTGGGGGATTAGGGGATAAGGAGCCGTGATAAATGTTTTAAGGATTACCAGGATTAGCAGCTGTAATAGATGTTCCAGGATTACAGGATCACACTTTCCCCTAGACTTGAAAAACTTTCATCTTATTTCTTTACGCACACACACACACACACACACACACAAACACACACACACACACACACACACACACACACACACACACACACACACACAGATTCACGGAAGGCAAATCCTGTGTCACAAACCTTCTGGAGTTTTATGATAAAATAACAGAAGTAAGACAAGAGAGAGAGGGGTGGGTTGATTGCATCTTCTTGGACTGCAAGAAGGCCTTTGACACAGTTCCTCACAAGAGATTAGTGCAGAAGCTAGAGCATCAGGCGCATATAACAGGAAGGGCACTGCAATGGATCAGAGAATACCTGACAGGGAGGCAACAACGAGTCATGGTACGTAATGATGTATCACAGTGGGCACCTGTGACGAGCGGGGTCCCACAGGGGTCGGTCCTAGGACCAGTGCTATTTTTGGTATATGTGAACGACATGACGGAAGGGTTAGACTCAGAAGTGTCCCTGTTTGCAGATGATGTGAAGTTAATGAGGAGAATTAAATCTGATGAGGACCAGGCAGGACTTCAAAGAGACCTGGACAGACTGGACACCTGGTCCAGCAAATGGCTTCTCGAATTTAATCCTGCCAAATGCAAAGTCATGAAGATAGGGGAAGGGCACAGAAGACCACAGACAGAGTATAGGCTAGGTGGCCAAAGACTGCAAACCTCACTCAAGGAGAAAGATCTTGGGGTGAGTATAACACCGAGCATGTCTCCGGAAGCACACATCAATCAGATAACTGCTGCAGCATATGGGCGCCTGGCAAACCTGAGAACAGCATTCCGACACCTTAGTAAGGAATCATTCAAGACACTGTACACCGTGTATGTCAGGCCCATACTGGAGTATGCAGCACCTGTTTGGAACCCGCACTTGATAAAGCACGTCAAGAAACTAGAGAAAGTACAAAGGTTTGCAACAAGGTTAGTTCCAGAGCTAAGGGGAATGTCCTATGAAGAAAGATTAAGGGAAATCGGCCTGACGACACTGGAGGACAGGAGGGTCAGGGGAGACATGATAACGACATATAAAATACTGCGTGGAATAGACAAGGTGGACAAGGACAGGATGTTCCAGGGAGGGGACACAGAAACAAGAGGCCACAATTGGAAGTTGAAGACACAAATGAGTCAGAGAGATAGTAGGAAGTATTTCTTCAGTCATAGAGTTGTAAGGCAGTGGAATAGCCTAGAAAATGACGTAGTGGAGGCAGGAACCGTACACAGTTTTAAGACGAGGTTTGATAAAGCTCATGGAGCGGGGAGAGAGAGGGCCTAGTAGCAACCGGTGAAGAGGCGGGGCCAGGAGCTAGGACTCGACCCCTGCAACCACAAATAGGTGAGTACAAATAGGTGAGTACACACACACACACACACACACACACACACACACACACACACACACACACATACACACACACACACACATACAGGAACCATACACAGCTTTAAGACGAGGTATGACAAAGCTCTGGAAGCAGAGAGAGGACCTATTAGCGATCAGTGAAGAGGCGGGGCCAGGAGCTGAGTCTCGACCCCTGCAACCGCAATTAGGTGAGTACACACACACACGTACACACACACACACACACACACACACACACACACACACACACACACAAAGAGCTAACTTGATGACGAAGTGGCAAAGGCCAACTCAACGCGCAGCTTCAAGGGTAGATATGACAGTGCCCGCGAGGGCAGGAACCATTGATGCAGGGGAGAGAAGCTGAGACTCGCCCCCCCACAAACACAACCAGGTGAGTACACACACAGACGGGTTTAGGGATGGCAAACCCCGTCTCGCAAACCTGCTCGAGTTCTCTATCAACTCTGCACTGAAGAAACCTGCTGTGCAGGCGAAACGTTTCGGAATAAAGATACCTAAATATCTCACATGTGTCATACTTATCAATTCCTCAGACAGAGAAACAGAAGTGATATACGAATACCGAATACTGAATACCGAATACCGAATACTGAATACCTAGACTCGTACCTCAGCTTTTCACTGCGAAGTGCCTGTCACTGCTGCTACTCTAAACAGCAGTGTTTAGAGAACACTACCCTAGATCACTAGCTCTAGTCCCTTCTGAGGTATTTCTCGGTGATTGGCTTTAAACTCTTTAGTGAAAAGTATTTCCTGGATGCTGAGAGGCAAAGGGAGGCAAGAGGCAAGAGTGGGAAGAGTCAAGAGAGGGTGGGAAGAGTCAGGAGAGCTTGGGAAGAGTCAGGAGAGGGTGGGAAGAGTCAGGAGAGCGTGGGAAGAGTCAAGAGAGGGTGGGAAGAGTCAGGAGAGCTTGGGAAGAGTCAAGTGAGCGTGGGAAGAGTCAAGAGAGCGTGGGAAGAGTCAAAGAGAGTCAAGTGAGCGTGGGAAGAGTGAGAAGAGTCAGGAGAGCTTGGGAAGAGTCAAGAGAGGGTGGGAAGAGTCAAGTGAGCGTGGGAAGAGTCAAGTGAGCGTGGGAAGAGTCAGGAGAGCGTGGGAAGAGTCAAGAGAGGGTGGGAAGAGTCAAGTGAGCGTGGGAAGAGTCAGGAGAGCGTGGGAAGAGTCAAGTGAGCGTGGGAAGAGTCAGGAGAGCGTGGGAAGAACCAGTACAAGAGCTTTGAAACGGACAGAAGAGCGTGAAAAGTAGAAGGAAGCAAAAGAAGAAAACAAATAAAGATTTTTGATAGAAAGAAAACACCAGAATTTGAAGATAATAAGAGAATTATGTATGGATGGAATGAACGAACGTGAAAGGAAATACAGATAACGAAGGAAATGTTAAATATAGAGAAGGGAGAGGGGAATTACGTGTAAATGAAAGATAAAAAAAGAGAGAGCTCCGAGAGAGGGAGAGTTGGAAGGGTGAGAGTAGAGAGAGAGGGAGATGGAAGGGTGAGAGTAGAGAGAGAGAGGGAGTTGGAAGGGTGAGAGTAGAGAGAGAGGGAGTTGGAAGGGTGAGAGTAGAGAGAGAGGGAGTTGGAAGGGTGAGAGTAGAGAGAGAGGGAGTTGGAAGGGTGAGAGTAGAGAGAGAGGGAGTTGGAAGGGTGACAGTAGAGAGAGAGGGAGTTGGAAGGGTGAGAGTAGAGAGAGAGGGAGTTGGAAGGGTGAGAGTAGAGAGAGAGGGAGATGGAAGGGTGACAGTAGAGAGAGAGGGAGTTGGAAGGGTGACAGTAGAGAGAGAGGGAGTTGGAAGGGTGACAGTAGAGAGAGAGAGGGAGTTGGAAGGGTGACAGTAGAGAGAGAGTTGTAAGAGTGAGAACAGAGAAGCTTGCTAGTACGTAGACAAGGTCGGTGTTCAAGAACCCGGTTCTAGACTCCTGTAACTTGCATAACCTCGACCAGTTGAACCTGATAAGATCCCTTCGCCCTGAGCTGAAGACTTCTGCGAACTGATGAGGCTACTCACTGGGCGAAACGTTCTCCTGATAAGAGCCAGTCCTGCATATCGAGTCTTCGTAGCAATACCTCTCGGTATCCCGTCTCGACTTCCAAAAACTCGACTCGATGTGCGGATGCGCAACGTTGTACTTCTTCTGTTTCTCATATCTATTTCATTGATAAATGGTTCTGAGAATCGACAAGTTGACACCCCTCAAGGGAGGTTCCTTGACGCTGGTGAGGGGCTCTTGATCTAGGGAATTGGATCTGTGCTCCAGTTCCCCGAATTAAACTTGAATGCCTTCCAATCCACCCTCACAGGTTTATCGCTCCCCATAATAATGATAATGCCAAGTTGATAAATTAAACACATGTGTAACACCTGCGTATCTTTATTGTGGAAATGTTTCGCCCCACAGTAGCTTCATCAGTCTAATACAAAGAAGAATAGTGGAGATCAGAGGAGGATTGAAGGACTGATTACCCCAATCTACTCTGATCTTCTCTGTTCTTCTTTGTATTGGACTGATGATTCCACAGTGACGATACCCAGGTGTAGCGCACGTGTCTAATTTATCAGAAGAAAATTAATTCATCGTCATTCGTTCCCAGGCTGTATTTCCAGATGGGCAAAAATATCACAACCCACTGATAACCCACTGATCTAAGACATTTCCCCTGACCTCTCAAAGTACAGCCACTGTACTTACCACCTATAAAACTCAACCTACTTGATATCGCCTCCTTCACACTCCGACAGCACATCAAATCTCGAAAAAAAACTAGTCTCCAATCATTCAAATCTCACACGCTCACATACGCCTGCTGGATGCCCAAGCTCCGTACTATTCAAAACCTTCTTTACACCCTCCCTTAAGGTTCACACTTTACCCCTGTATTCGACTGATGTGGCCTACTGAGAGGTCGAAACATTTCATCAATAAATATACTTAATTGTTGCGACTATGTCGTATTCGTCATGGCAAAGTATCAACATTCAGGGTGATGCAAACACACACACACACACACACACACACACACACACACACACACACACACACACACACACACACACACACACACACACACACAACAGAACAAGACGTTGATAGGTAACTTTTCGCCTATAAGTGAATGAAACTCTAGGTATTAAAGTCGTGTTCTGCTTGTTCACGTCTTTGCTTTATTAAGCTCTGATAGATTACCTCTTTATTGCTCCCATTGCAGAGCTTTTCTCTCTCACTGCACGTTTCTTACACCACCGTCTTACATCTTGGACAATGCACAAATAAGCAGCACAGCTCATTGACTACATTTCGGTCCGTCTTGGACCATTCGTAAATCACATTGTTTCTGTCCAAGGAGGACCGAAGCGTTGTTGTCATTAGCTTTTTTCTCTCCTATGTGCGGGTTATTTATGTATTGTTCCAGTCACTGTATTGTTCCAGTCACTGTATTGTTCCAGTCAATGTATTGTTCCAGTCACTGTATTGTGCCAATCACTGTATTGTGCCAGTCACTGTATTGTTCCAGTCACTGTATTGTTCCAGTCACTGTATTGTTCCAGTCACTGTATTGTTCCAGTCACTGTATTGTTCCAGTCACTGTATTGTTCCAGTCACTGTATTGTGCCAATCACTGTATTGTTCCAGTTGTGCCAGTCACTGTATTGGTCCAGTCACTGTATTGTGCCAATCACTGTATTGTGCCAGTCACTGTATTGTCCAGTCCTGTAATCACTGTATTGTGCCAATCACTGTATTGTGCAGTAACTGTATTGTGTCACTGTATTGTGCCAATCACTGTATTGTGCCAATCACTGTATTGTGCCAGTCACTGTATTGTGCCAGTCACTGTATTGTGCCAATCACTGTATTGTGGCAGTCACTGTATTGTGCCAATCACTGTATTGTGCAAATCACTGTATTGTTCCAGTCACTGTATTGTGCCAGTCACTGTATTGTGCCAGTCACTGTATTGTGCCAGTCACTGTATTGTGCCAGTCACTGTATTGTGCCAGTCACTGTATTGTGCCAATCACTGTATTGTGCCAGTCACTGTATTGTGCCAGTCACTGTATTGTTCCAGTCACTGTATTGTTCCAGTCACTGTATTGTTCCAGTCACTGTATTGTGCCAGTCACTGTATTGTTCCGGTCACTGTATTGTTCCAGTCACTGTATTGTTCCAGTCACTGTATTGTGCCAATCACTGTATTGTTCCAGCCACTGTATTGTGCCAATCACTGTATTGTTCCAGTCACTGTATTGTTCCAGTCACTGTATTGTTCCAGTCACTGTATTGTTCCAGTCACTGTATTGTTCCAGTCACTGTATTGTTCCAGTCACTGTATTGTTCCAGTCACTGTATTGTGCCAATCACTGTATTGTTCCAGTCACTGTATTGTGCCAATCACTGTATTGTTCCAGTCACAGTATTGTTCCAGTCACTGTATTGTTCCAGTCACTGTATTGTTCCAGTCACTGTATTGTTCCAGTCACTGTATTGTTCCAGTCACTGTATTGTTCCAGTCACTGTATTGGTCCAGTCACTGTATTGTTCCAGTCACTGTATTGTTCCAGTCACTGTATTGTTCCAGTCACTGTATTGTGCCAATCACTGTATTGTTCCAGTCACTGTATTGTTCCAGTCACTGTATTGTTCCAGTCACTGTATTGTTCCAGTCACTGTATTTTGCCAGTCACTGTATTGTTCCAGTCACTGTATTGTGCCAGTCACTGTATTGTTCCAGTCACTGTAATGTGCCAATCACTGTATTGTTCCAGTCACTGTATTGTGCCAGTCACTGTATTGTTCCAGTCACTGTATTGCTCCAGTCACTGTATTGTGCCAGTCACTGTATTGTGCCAGTCACTGTATTGTGCCAATCACTGTATTGTTCCAGTCACTGTATTGCTCCAGTCACTGTATTGTGCCAATCACTGTATTGTGCCAGTCACTGTATTGTGCCAGTCACTGTATTGTGCCAATCACTGTATTGTTCCAGTCACTGTATTGTTCCAGTCACTGTATTGTTCCAGTCACTGTATTGTTCCAGTCACTGTATTGTTCCAGTCACTGTATTGTGCCAATCACTGTATTGTGCCAATCACTGTATTGTGCCAGTCACTGTATTGTGCCAATCACTGTATTGTGCCAATCACTGTATTGTGCCAGTCACTGTATTGTGCCAATCACTGTATTGTGCCAATCACTGTATTGTGCCAGTCACTGTATTGTGCCAGTCACTGTATTGTGCCAATCACTGTATTGTGCCAGTCACTGTATTGTGCCAATCACTGTATTGTGCAAATCACTGTATTGTTCCAGTCACTGTATTGTGCCAGTCACTGCATTGTGCCAGTCACTGTATTGTGCCAGTCACTGCATTGTGCCAGTCACTGTATTGTGCCAGTCACTGTATTGTGCCAGTCACTGTATTGTTCGTCACTGTATTGTGCCAGTCACTGTATTGTGCCAGTCACTGTATTGTGCCAGTCACTGTATTGTGCCAGTCACTGTATTGTGCCAATCACTGTATTGTTCCAGTCACTGTATTGTTCCAGTCACTGTATTGTTCCAGTCACTGTATTGTGCCAGTCACTGTATTGGTCCAGTCACTGTATTGGTTCAGTCACTGTATTGTTCCAGTCACTGTATTGTGCCAGTCACTGCATTGTTCCAGTCACTGTATTGTTCCAGTCACTGTATTGTGCCAATCACTGTATTGGTCCAGTCACTGTATTGTGCCAGTCACTGCATTGTTCCAGTCACCGTATTGTTCCAGTCACTGTATTGTTCCAGTCACTGTATTGTGTCAGTCACTGTATTGGTCCAGTCACTATATTGGTCCAGTCACTGTATTGGTCCAGTCACTGTATTGTTCCAGTCACTGTATTGTTCCAGTCACTGTATTGTTCCAGTCACTGTGTTGTTCGTCACTGTATTGTTCCAGTCACTGTATTATTCCAGTCACTGTATTGTTCCAGTCACTGTATTGGTCCAGTCACTGTATTGTTCCAGTCACTGTATTGTTCCAGTCACTGCATTGGTCCAGTCACTGTATTATTCCAGTCACTGTATTGTGCCAGTCACTGTATTGTTCCAGTCACTGTATTGTTCCAATCATTATATTGTTCCAGTCACTGTATTGTTCCAGTCGCTGTATTGTTCCAGTCGCTGTATTGTTCCAGTAGCTGTATTGTTCCAGTCGCTGTATTGTTCCAGTCGCTGTATTGTTCCAGTCACTGTATTGTTCCAGTCACTGTATTGTTCCAGTCACTGTATTGTTCCAGTCACTGTATTGTTCCAGTCACTGTATTGTTCCAGTCGCTGTATTGTTCCAGTCACTGTATTGTTCCAGTCACTGTATTGTTCCAGTCACTGTATTGTTCCAGTCACTGTATTGTTCCAGTCACTGTATTGTTCCAGTCACTGTATTATTCCAGTCACTGTATTGTTCCAGTCACTGTATTGTTCCAGTCACTGTATTGTTCCAGTCACTGTATTGTTCCAGTCACTGTATTGTTCCAGTCACTGTATTGTTCCAGTCACTGTATTGTTCCAGTCACTGTATTGTTCCAGTCACTGTATTGTTCCAGTCACTGTATTGTTCCAGTCACTGTATTGTTCCAGTCACTGTATTGTTCCAGTCACTGTATTGTTCCAGTCACTGTATTGTTCCAGTCACTGTATTGCTCCAGTCACTGTATTGTTCCAGTCACTGTATTGTTCCAGTCACTGTATTGTTCCAGTCGCTGTATTGTTCCAGTCGCTGTATTGTTCCAGTAGCTGTATTGTTCCAGTCGCTGTATTGTTCCAGTCGCTGTATTGCTCCAGTCACTGTATTGTTCCAGTCACTGTATTGTTCCAGTCACTGTATTGTTCCAGTCACTGTATTGTTCCAGTCACTGTATTGTTCCAGTCACTGTATTGTTCCAGTCACTGTATTGTTCCAGTCGCTGTATTGTTTCAGTCGCTGTATTGTTCCAGTCACTGTATTGTTCCTGTCGCTGTATTGTTCCAGTCACTGTATTGTTCCAGTCACTGTATTGTTCCCTGATTTTTCTTCATCGTCTTGGACTGTATTTTTGTCAGTAATGCACTGCATCACTGTCGAGACTGACGTCATCCTCACCATCGTCATCATCTTCGTAATCGTTATTGTCGTTTTCGTGGTCACTATCATCATCAAACTCATTATAACCAGTATTATCATCACCTTCAGCTCCCCCTCTCCAACGCAAGCACCGCCACCACCACCACCACCACCACCACCACCACTACAATAACCCCACCCTCCCCAACTACCACCATTACTATCTTCAACACCAACATCATTACCACGATCTTGACAGCCAGGAACCCCCCCCCTCCCTCCTCTACCCTCCCATTATCATCTTTTTTCTTACCTCTCCCCCATCCCTGTTTAGTGTGGTACGTGCCATTACCTCTCGTGATGGGGGATGGGGGGGATGCAGTTGTGGTGTTGCAGGCGGCGATGGGGAGGAGGAGCGAATGGGGGGGTACTGCATCTCTGTTGCAACGTAAAGATCCCGTGCCGACTAATCCCTTCCCTGCAGGCATAATTTCCCTAGCCGGTATTATACCATAATCCCTTTTAACCACGCGAGGTCAGAGGTCTGGGATAGGACTCTGGGATAGGAGGGAGGAGAGATAATTTTTTTAAGCAACTGGGTACACTCGCAGTATATGGCTGCCCTGTTGTACGTGATGTTTATATGGTGGGAACACTTGCAGTGATTGCCTACCCTGTTGTATGTGATGTTTATATGATGGGAACACTCGCAGTGATTGGCTGCTCTGTTGTACGTGATGTTTACATGGTGGGAACACTCGCAGTGATTGGCTGCTCTGTTTTATGTGGTGTTTTCATGGTGGGAACACTCTCAGTGATTGGCTCTCCTGTTGTATGTGATGTTTACATGGTGGGAACACCCACAGTGTACGGCTGGAGTGTTGTATACGATAGTTGTAATGTTGGAATGCAGCAGTGTGTGTGTGACTAGTCTGTATAACAGTTACATTGTTGCACACCCACAGTAAGTGACTACCACAGTCGACAGGATAGTAAGTGCCTTTTTCTCTATGACGGTAAGACGGGGTTACTAACTTATTCTTCATGACAGTTACAGTGTGTGGGTAGAAAAAGAAGCCAGTTATACGTCTGTTATACTCCATTACAGGGGATGGGTTGCAGACACAAAACAAGGAAATGTCAGCCTGAGCTGGGAAGGAATGTTCCTTGATGCTGGTGAGGGGCTCTTGATCTAGGGAATTGGATATGTGCTCCAGTTCCCTGAATTAAACCTGAATGCCTTCCACATTTCCCCCACAGGCGCTGTATATTCCTACGGGTTTAGTGCTTCCCCCTTGATTATAATAATAATAATAATCAATTTTCCACAACAGTGTGGAGCGACTAGGCTTTTATTTTTAAATTAACATCATTATATAAACGGCATCGAACGGATGCCTGTTACACAACACTTGAATACATCCAGCAGGTACTGAAGTTTCCTTACACAGTGTATAACATACCAGCAAGTACTGGAGTTCTACAGGGTGTTAGACATGGAAAAGCGTGTGGCTGGAAGTGGTGCGGAGGCACAGGAAGGTGGAGTTAGTACAGAAAGTACTTAGGTTGAAGAAGGTAGAGAGAGAGAGAGAGAGAGAGAGAGAGAGAGAGAGAGAGAGAGAGAGAGAGAGAGAGAGAGAGAGAGAGACTTTTCGATGGTAGGAAGAACGTGAGGAGCCAACTAAGCTTACACAACCAAGGGGATTGCATGTCTAGCCAACAGGAAACAACTGAGCTATGATCATAAATTTGGGTAAAATTTCGTAAATAAATAATGTTAGTTATTCTGTTCTCACAAAAAAGTCACTAAACCCGTCTGGGTTTCTCAGCATTGCACGGCAAGGGGAGACCTGACGCCAGGACTTAAATCTTCTGTATTCAACACACTTGGACACACCAGTTGTGTGTGACTCTTATGTATAACAAAACATTTCGTCACCTAGATGAGTGAAACACAGGTGTAACAACGTTTCCCCCACACGACAGACTTCATCCGTCGAATATAGGCGAATATAATCAAGAGTGTGTCGTAGCTCGGTTGGTAGCTCACACACAAAGTCCGTGATTCGATCCACGGTACGAGTGGAAACACTGAGGGGTGTTTCCTTAAGACACCTGCTGTCCATGTCCACTTAGCAGTAATTAAGTACCTGGGTGTTAGCTGACTGGTGTGGGTCGCATCCTGGAGACAAAATTAACCCGATGTGACCGAAATTCTCTGCATAACAAGGGACTTTCTATATAGTATGTCACTGATTTTTAGCTATGGTCTGTATAAATTGTATCGTGTACTTGTAGAAATAAAGATTATTATTATTATTATTATTATTATTATTATTATTATTATTATTATTATTATTATTATTATTATTATTATTATTATTATTATTATTATTATTATTAAGGGTGACGGATTGATTACGTAGACGTTTCGACAATGAAGATTCCCGAGTATCAACTCGTCAACATTGTATATCACGTTCAATCGCCTCTTCCTTATTATTAAACAAGAGGGGGACCGGGAAGCCAGCGGAAGGCCTCGGTCAGATGACCAAAAGTTCCAGCAACAGGTTATCATATAACTAACACCCTAACAAATATTACGTATCAGATCTTACCTTACTCAACCACGTTAAATGTTTTAGTCACTGATATTGACACACGAGCGAAACATCTGCCGAGCGAAACATCTGCCGAGCGAAATGTAGCAGTAGATGGTTGTTTACATTTACAGTGAAAATCTTCATTAAAGGTTTGATTTTCCCAGAGGAACAAATTATTGAATAAATCTAAATGCAACACAGAAATGAGGAAATAAATCAGTGATAAGAGAAAAAAGCAAGAATAACCCAGAGGAAGAATGGAATAACTAGACAAGTAACAATAATAATAATAATAATAATAATAATAATAATAATAATAATAATAATAATAATAATAATAATAATAATAATAATAATAATAAGGCGGGGTAGGGGTCGGCCTAGGAAAGGTTGGAGGGAGGGGGTAAAGGAGGTTTTGTGTGCGAGGGGCTTGGACTTCCAGCAGGTATGCGTGAGCGTGTTTGATAGGAGTGAATGGAGACAAATGTTTTTTAATATTTGACGTGCTGTTGGAGTGTGAGCAAAGTAACATTTATGAAGGGATTCAGGGAAACCGGCAGGCCGGACTTGAGTCCTGGAGATGGGAAGTACAGTGCCTGCACTCTGAAGGAGGGGTGTTAATGTTGCAGTTTAAAAACTGTAGTGTAAAGCACCCTTCTGGCAAGACAGTGATGGAGTGAATGATGGTGAAAGTTTTTCTTTTTCGGGCCACCCTGCCTTGGTGGGAATCGGCCAGTGTGATAATAATAAAAATATTATTATTATTATTATTATTATTATTATTATTATTATTATTATTATTATTATTATTATTATTATTATTATTATCACAGAACCTGTTGTCCAGGTAAAGTAGGGGTGCCCAACCATGGGGGGCACGCACCCCCCTGGGGAACATGATGGCATTTCAGGGGGAGCGACAAACTCATAATAAAAAATATAATTCCGTTTATTTTTTACCCCAAACTTTTCTAATTACTTAATTTATATTTGCATTTTATGCACTGAATTAAGAGTTTTTTTTTTTCTTTCAATTTGTTCACCCACAGTACTGTATTTAGTTCAATTCGTGATTAAAAGAACATTAGAAATTTGACGTCCTCAGCTTCAAATTTGATATTGTTTTCGTAGGGGTTGCAATGTTAATTAAACATTTCCTAGGGCTGCAAGGCATAGAAAAGGTTCCTGACCTTTTCTGTGCCCCTGAGGCAAAGATTCCCTGTGAGGCTAATTGTTCCCTTAATTTACACATTGTGTTATATTAATGTATACATTCTGTTACTGTACACAGTGCATTTCTTTTTTCTTATTCGCTGATAGCGACAGTCTCCCTCCTGTCGATTAGATGTTGAGTTGTGTCACCTGTCAAATATTCCTGTCATCCAGAGACAGATAAGCGATGACTGACATTCTCTCCGGAGCCTTGTTCTGTATCGTTCTCTCTCTCTCTCTCTCTCTCTCTCTCTCTCTCTCTCTCTCTCTCTCTCTCTCTCTCTCTCTCTCTCTCTCTCTCTCTCTCTCTCTCTCTCTCTCTCTCTCTCTCATTATCTGACAGGAGGGGTGTTAATGTTGCAGTTTAAAAACTGTAGTGTAAAGCACCCTTCTGGCAAGACAGTGATGGAGTGAATGATGGTGAAAGTTTTTCTTTTTCGGGCCACCCTGCCTTGGTGGGAATCGGCCGGTGTGATAATAAAAAAAAAATAAATATATCTCATCATTTCCTGGACCTGCTGCTGTGTTGGTTGTGAAAGGTTGACCTGTGGACACCGTGGCTCGAGGGTCACCTCATAAATCGTCATCGGACCCAGAAATATTCCAGCCACCTTCGTATTTTACCTTCCCGTGTTTGACTTGCCAGAGAAAAATGCGTTGTTCAAGCCGATAACCGAATGTTTTGACCTTTTAGCTCTCAAACATTTTAGTGTGGCTTGTTGTTTCCAGAAATATTGATGTGAAAATATACATATATACAATAAAACCACAATAACATCAGTAGAAATATCCGGGGGGCTTTGGTGAATGTATGGTCACTCGTTCATTCCAAACGCTTGGGAACGCTTGTCCTGATTTGTGGTGTTTCTGTGTGTTGGTCTCACGTCGAATTTCACTCATGTTGAGGCAAATAGAAAAAGGTGTGGGGCTTTAATGGTTTTTTTTTCCTCGGAGTATTTTCGAATCTCCTCGCCATGATTCTTAGGAAAATCAATACACCAGGAAACTGGTCTCTTCTAAAGTACAGTTAGAGGTAAAAAGAAAATAAGTCACAGTACCATGACTGGAAGAATACACAAATATCCAGCACATAGGAGAAAGGAGCTTACGACGACGTTTCGGTCCGACTTGGACCATTTACAAAGTGATTTTTTAAATTATCCAAGTCAGGCCGAGACGTCGTCGTAAGCTCCTCTCTCCTACGTGCGGGTTATTTGTGTACATTGGGAGGTACATCGGCGTCACTTAGTGTTGATTGCGGGTTCTTAAGATCCGACACGTTGAAGAATAAAGAAATTCTGAAGAATGAGATACTTGTGCAATATTGGGAATCTTTATTGAGGAAACGTTTCGCCATCCGAGGGCTCCTTCAGTCCAATACAGAGAACAAAGGTGAATGATGAGAAGGAGTTTGAGATAATCAGTCCCTTAGCCTGGAATTGATGTGTTCTGTCGATAATACAGCTGAATATATTAAAGAGATCAAATATTAGTTTAGGCAACGAGAAACAAATATTATTTTAAAACCAACCTATATAAAACTAATAAAAACTACTGGGTTTTTTTTAAATAACTAAACGTGACGTTAAACACTAATTTCTACCAAGATATAAATCATCTTCTTTTAATCTAGAATAAAAGAAATTCTTACGTCGTGAGAAGAAGCAAAGTCACCACAGAGGATCTTGATATTTATTCCAGAGTCGCGCCTTTGTGAGGGAGTTTACGTGTGAGATCAATGGAAGGAAGATAGTAAGAGATCATCTTACGAGGCAGCGCCTGCAGCCACAAGCCACGACTCAACTGTCTTACAAGAGTGCTTTAATCCCTTTTGTGTGTGTGTGTGTGTGAGAGAGAGAGAGAGAGAGAGAGAGAGAGAGAGAGAGAGAGAGAGAGAGAGAGAGAGAGAGAGAGAGAGAGAGAGAGAGAGAGAGAGAGAGAGAGAGAGAGAGAGAGAGAGAGAGAGAGAGAGAGAGAGAGAAAGAGAGAGAGAAAAAACCAACCAAGTGTTCTAAAGTAAATATGAAAAAGAAATACTTAAAAAAGACCTTCATTGACGAAGTGGACATTATATATATATATATATATATATATATATATATATATATATATATATATATATATATATATATATATATATATATATATATATATATATATATATATATATATATATATATATATATATATATATATATATATATATATATATAATAGTGAGCTTAGTCTCTCAAAGGGTCTGGGAATATCTTCTCCCCTTAGTTCACAAGAAGCAACACGAAATATCAAGGCAGGTAGTGCTATCTTAGTTACCTTGTCGAGGTGTATCTCCTGGTCTAAGTGGGTGGAATCATTGCTGCATCACCATGGTATTTATTTAGTTTTGGGTTATCGAAGGAGGGTAAATGTCTCGGGGATATAAGTAAGCCTGGACAGAGTTAGGTACCTTTAGAGAAAGTACAAAACATTTTGAATACATAGTTCACCTATTCTCTGTTTATCCCCTTTTGTAGGTCTTTCACTTTTCCTTCGAGGATTGAGTATATATCTTGAGAACTCAGAGGTGCTGCACACAGGATGCTACAGTGGGTGTGATGGTTGCTACTTCTAGTACACTGATTGGTTGCTCTGTTGATTTGATTTCACATTTTGGAGGCTCGAGGGCGAGTCCCATTCGGGGACTCCTTGTGACTTCTCCTGGAGATTTTCTGCTAGGAAGCCTTCTGTATCTTTCTTATTGACGTTATCCAGAGACCAGATGTTCAGCTCGCTGTTAAATCTGCTGGCGAGTTCCCTGTCCACAATATATAAGAGGAATGTTGATGTAGAATATTGTTTCTGACAGATGAAGGGGAAGGGGACTAACCACTTGTCAAGGCTTTAAAGGAACTTTCAGTCATGGCTCTGGTACTGAATACTTTCTTTTTAAGTCTTCAAGGCTAAGGGACTGAGCACCTTATAACTTCCTCTTCACTTCTGTCACTCTCTCAGGTATAAAGTTACCTGTAGATCCGAGTGAAAAAGCCTGCAGCGCAGTCTAAGCATTTCGGCAGTAAGATACCTAAATGCTGCACACGTGTATTTACCTTTGTAACTTGTGAGTTCGTTAGCTTTGTACCTTGTTCAACTATCAAAACTTTGGGGCCCAGTCCCTGGACCCATTATGTACCTCTGTAATCCTTTGACTATTGCCCACAGGATGGGTATGGGGTGCATAATAAACATATTAACCTAAGCTAACATATGAGAAACATACAGTCAATATCCGTGATGGACTCCCTCTGACCAAGTGACTTGTAATCCCAAAAACAGAAGCGTTGGTATTTTTCTGCTTACAGCAAAAACAAATGACAAGAGACCATGGAAATACCCCTCAAACGGATTTCAAATCCCTGCCTCTTTACACTCTCGAAATGTTATTTTAATAGATCCTAGTTATTAAGTCATCGTTGAAGAGTTTTTCCTGTGGGGAAATGTGCAAAAATTTGCAAACATCTCCATGAACTGTTTTATCTTCTGTTACTTATGTCTGAGTGGTAAATCCTTGGAACAGATGATTAAAAATGTTGCTTGGGAAATGAACAATAGATGATATACAATGCTCAGTGTTTTTTTTACTGTTTGTTTGTGTGTTTCTGATACAAAAGCACACTTTCAGATTGCTGAATCTCCTTTGTTGTTTACAGAGGATCTGTTGTAATACTGTAAACAAAAGTATTCAACAGCTCGCTAACGTTGTGTGAGTCAATATTTTAAAGTGCACTTACGCTAATGAGAGTCAGTGAGGTTTACGTGAGGGGAAGAGAGGAGGTGTTAGTGTGTGTGGTTCTCACCTCACACCTGGGACTAACACCTCTCATCCCTGACACATACATCACTCACCACATAAACAAATCATCCACAGCAATTTGTAAGTGAATTTAGGTATAAGCACACATAAGTACCATTATCATACGTACTTTAACATGTGTGTAAATCATCTAGGATAACCCCCTTCAAAAACGTCAAAATTACTTGTTTCCATTAGAGTCCTTGACCTTTTTTTTCATTTGGGAGGATAGAGAACTATTGTGCACATTTATCTGGCACTTCTACTTAAACCACCACCGCCATTAAACCCGTGAACCTTCAACAAGCACAAGAAATTGTATTTGCTGGATTCTTCGTCCGCTAACTGCAGCCCAACTGTCTCTGATCAACCAGTCTGTTGATGATTAAAGAGGAGTTTCCATCGCCAATATAAATCATTCCAACCATTTAAAAGAAATTCCAAACAGAAGTTTAATTTGGCCTCGCCAGCCTTCCTTAATGTATTTAAAATATTCCTTAATGCTTGGAACCATTCTAAATTGCCTTATTCTCCCTCATTATGTTTGCATTTTCCTGTAATGCTTTTCTGTCTTGCCTTAATACGTTTAAAGTTTTTGTTAATGTGTTCAGAACCTATCTTAGCCTGTTTGAATCGTCTTTCCATACATTTCATGCATTTCATTATATTTGGAGGGTCCTTAAATCCATTTCGAACGTTTCAGCATATTTGAGTCGTCTCTAAATACACTTCGAGCCTCACGTAACGGTGTTCGAAATCTTTCCCAGTGTGTTTAGAACCACTCTTAAAGTTTGGATCTTCTTTAAACACATTTCTAGTCTCCGGTAATGTGTTTGGAGTTTCCCTCAGGACCACCTCAGTCAGGGGTCGAAATTTACGTCACTATTCTTATATTCAGCTGGATTTTAACCATGTAGACTCACTTGTGCTGCCTTAATATGTTTAGATTATTTTCTTATGCGTTTCAAGACTCCACTAATTAGTCTGGATCGTTTATTATGCGTTTCAAGACCCTACTAATTAGTCTGGAACCTTTATTATGCGTTTCAAGATTCCGCTAATTAGTCTGGATCCTTTATTATGCGTTTCAAGACTCTACTAATTAGTCTGGAACCTTTATTATGCGTTTCAAGACTCTACTAATTAGTCTGGAACCTTTATTATGCGTTTCAAAACTCTACTAATTAGTCTGGAACCTTTATTATGCGTTTCAAGACTCTACTAATTAGTCTGGAACCTTTATTATGCGTTTCAAGACTCCGCTAATTAGTCTGGATCCTTCATTATGCGTTTCAAGACCCCACTAATTAGTCTGGAACCTTTATTATGCGTTTCAAGACTCTACTAATTAGTCTGGAACCTTTATTATGCGTTTCAAGACTCTACTAATTAGTCTGGAACCTTTATTATGCGTTTCAAGACTCCGCTAATTAGTCTGGATCCTTCATTATGCGTTTCAAGACCCAACTAATTAGTCTGGAACCTTTATTATGCGTTTCAAGACTCTACTAATTAGTCTGGAACCTTTATTATGCGTTTCAAGACTCCGCTAATTAGTCTGGAACCTTTATTATGCGTTTCAAGACTCTACTAATTAGTCTGGAACCTTCATTATGCGTTTCAAGACTCCACTAATTAGTCTGGATCCTTTATTATGCGTTTCAAGACCCCACTAATTAGTCTGGAACCTTTATTATGCGTTTCAAGACTTCCTTAATATGTTTAGATGCGTTATTGTGTTCCAAAGGGGTGACAAAGCAAGTAACACCATCACTTCTAACACTTGTTGACTGGACATCTCGCCTGTATTCTTGTGTCAGTAATTATAACTGACATAATGAAAGAGTTTTACTGAATAAAAGCTTTCGTTAATGTAGCTTTTATTTTCATTTTATTTTCAGTTGGTACCAGAAATAGCGGACACACTCTAGATTTATTCTCTTTACCCTTTGTGTTCCCCTAGATGAGCTTTGTTTTGTCCAATGTTGCTAGATTTGTGTTGCGTTGTTCAGTGTTGCTAGATTTGTATTGCGTTGCCCAGTGTTTCTAAATTTGTATTGCGTTGCCCAGTGTTTCTAGAATTGTTTTACTTTTCCTGCCCAGTGTTTCTAGAGTTGTTTTACTTTTCCTGCCCATTCTTTCTAGATTTGTGTTGCGTTGCCCAATGTTTCTAGATTTGTTTTGGCTTTTCTTGCCCAATGTTTCTAGATTTGTTTTGCCCTTTCATGCCCAGTGTTCCTAGATTTGTTTTGCCCTTTCTTACCCAGTGTTGCTAAATATGTTTTGCCTAGCCCAGTGTTTCTAGATTTGTTTGCCCTTGCCCAGTGTTTCTAGATTTGTTTTGCCTAGTCCAGTGTTTCTAGATTTATTTTGCCTAGTCCAGTGTTTCTAGGTTTATTTTGCCTAGTCCAGTGTTTCTAGATTTATTTTGCCTGGTCCAGTGTTTCTAGATTTATTTTGCCTAGTCCAGTGTTCCTAGATTTGTTTTGCTTAGGCCAGTGTTCCTAGATTTGTTTTGCCTAGCCCAGTGTTCCTAGATTTGTTTTGCCTAGCCCAGTGTTCCTAGATTTGTTTTGCCTAGCCCAGTGTTCCTAGATTTGTTTTGCCTAGCCCAGTGTTCCTAGATTTGTTTTGCCTAGCCCAGTGTTTCTAGATTTGTTTTGCCTAGCCCAGTGTTCCTAGATTTATTTTGCCTAGTCCAGTGTTCCTAGATTTGTTTTGCTTAGGCCAGTGTTCCTAGATTTGTTTTGCCTAGCCCAGTGTTTCTAGATTTGTTTTGCCTAGCCCACTTGTTTTGCCTAGCCCTAGCCCAGTGTTCCTAGATTTGTTTTGCCTAGAGATTTGTTTTGCCTTTGTTTTGCCTAGCCCAGATTTGTTTTGCCTAGCCCAGTGTTCCTAGATTTGTTTTGCCTAGCCCAGTGTTCCTAGATTTGTTTTGCCTAGCCCAGTGTTCCTAGATTTGTTTTTCCTAGATTTGTTTTGCCTAGCCCAGTGTTCCTAGACTTGTTTTGCCTAGCCCAGTGTTCCTAGATTTGTTTTGCCTAGCCCAGTGTTCCTAGATTTGTTTTGCCTAGCCCAGTGTTCCTAGATTTGTTTTGCCTAGCCCAGTGTTCCTAGATTTGTTTTGCCTAGCCCAGTGTTCCTAGATTTGTTTTGCCTAGCCCAGTGTTCCTAGATTTGTTTTGCCTAGCCCAGTGTTCCTAGATTTGTTTTGCCTAGTCCAGTGTTCCTAGATTTGTTTTGCTTAGGCCAGTGTTCCTAGATTTGTTTTGCCTAGCCCAGTGTTCCTAGATTTGTTTTGCCTAGCCCAGTGTTCCTAGATTTGTTTTGCCTAGCCCAGTGTTCCTAGATTTGTTTTGCCTAGCCCAGTGTTCCTAGATTTGTTTTGCCTAGCCCAGTGTTCCTAGATTTGTTTTGCCTAGCCCAGTGTTCCTAGATTTGTTTTGCCTAGCCCAGTGTTCCTAGATTTGTTTTGCCTAGCCCAGTGTTCCTAGATTTGTTTTGCCTAGCCCAGTGTTCCTAGATTTGTTTTGCCTAGTTCAGTGTTTCTAGATTTTTGAAGAGCTCATGTTTTTACGGATTATTTTTGCTACATGACAGTATGTCCTTGATGCTGGTGAGGGTGTCTGATCCGAGGAACTGGAGCCTCTCTCCAGCTTTCCACATTTAAACCTGATAATTTCAAGTAATTTTAAAGTTGTGTGCAGCTCTTCTGCGTAGTTAAATGCGTAAAAATGAGACAGGTGTAGAGCTTTATTATGTTTCGCTCTGTGGAGAGCTTTGTTTCGCTCTGTGGAGAGCTTTTTTTTCGCTATGTGGAGAGCTTTGTTTCGCTCTGTGGAGAGCTTTGTTTCGCTCTGTGGAGAGCTTTGTTTCGCTCTGTGGAGAGCTTTTTTTTCGCTCTGTGGAGAGCTTTTTTTCGCTATGTGGAGAGCTTTGTTTCGCTCTGTGGAGAGCTTTATTTCGCTCTGTGGAGAACTTTGTTTCGCTATGTGGAGAGCTTTGTTTCGCTCTGTGGAGAGCTTTGTTTCGCTCTGTGGAGAGCTTTGTTTCGCTCTGTGGAGAGCTTTGTTTCGCTCTGTGGAGAGCTTTGTTTCGCTCTGTGGAGAGCTTTGTTTCGCTCTGTGGAGAGCTTTGTTTCGCTCTGTGGAGAGCTTTGTTTCGCTCTGTGGAAAGCTTTATCATATTTCTGAGTAGATTTTTATAATCTTTCGCGTTGTGTAGAGCTTTGCCAAGTCGTCTTGTTTCGCTCAGTGGGGAGCTTTATCATATCACTGATGATGCTCCACAGTGAGCGAAACATCGTCAATTAAAAGCTTGGTCTGCAACTCCCCCTTTAAGGGAGACTTCTCGACGCTTCTGAAATGCTCTCGATGCTCACTCTCCCTCTTCTCTCTTCCTTGGATCAACATCCCCCCCCCCACTGGACCTCCCATTTCTCCCAGGCCCCCGTAAATACCCCTACGAGTTTATCACTTCCGGAGAAGAGAATACGTTACTGTTTCCGTTGCTTCCCTCGTGTCATACACACCCAGGTGTTGTCCAGTAAAAAAAATATTTTTTTATTACGCCAGTTATCATTATTTATGCAACGAGGACCGCTTACAATAATTATTACCCTCGTTAAGCATCGTTCATTAAACCCGAATATATATATATATATATATATATATATATATATATATATATATATATATATATATATATATATATATATATATATATATATATATATATATATATATATATATATATATATAATGTGCTTCATATTTCGACTAGATAATTTATTTGTGTCTATATTAAAGGGAATTACAACAAAACTGCTGTAAGACATGATCGGAATTTACATCAAAGTATATCATAGTTTTGTTGTGTACAGCAAATTAATTATATTGTAAATAAAAGCTGACGATTGACCATTGTGTGTGTGTGTGTGTGTGTGTGTGTGTGTGTGTACTCACCTAGTTGTACTCACCTAGTTGAGGTTGAGGGGGTCGAGTCCGAGCTTCTGGCCCCGCCTCTTCACTGGTCGCTACTAGGTCACTCTCCCTGAACCGTGAGCTTTATCGTACCTCTGCTTAAAGCTATGTATGGATCCTGCCTCCACTACATCGCTTCCCAAACTATTGATAGGGGGGCAATGTGGCAGATGTTGCAGGTGTATGGTGTAGGAGGTAGGTTACTGAAAGCAGTGAAGAGTTTTTACGAGGATAGTGAGGCTCAAGTTAGAGTATGTAGGAAAGAGGGAAATTATTTCCCAGTAAAAGTAGGCCTTAGACAAGGATGTGTGATGTCACCGTGGTTGTTTAATATATTTATAGATGGGGTTGTAAGAGAAGTAAATGCGAGGGTCTTGGCAAGAGGCGTGGAGTTAAAAGATAAAGAATCACACATAAAGTGGGAGTTGTCACAGTTGCTCTTTGCTGATGACACTGTGCTCTTGGGAGATTCTGAAGAGAAGTTGCAGAGATTGGTGGATGAATTTGGTAGGGTATGCAAAAGAAGAAAATTAAAAGTGAATACAGGAAAGAGTAAGGTTATGAGGATAACAAAAAGATTAAGTGATGAAAGATTGAATATCAGATTGGAGGGAGAGAGTATGGAGGACGTGAATGTATTCAGATATTTGGGAGTGGACGTGTCAGCGGATGGGTCTATGAAAGATGAGGTGAATCATAGAATTGATGAGGGGAAAAGGGTGAGTGGTGCACTTAGGAGTCTGTGGAGACAAAGAACTTTGTCCTTGGAGGCAAAGAGGGGAATGTATGAGAGTATAGTTTTACCAACGCTCTTATATGGGTGTGAAGCATGGGTGATGAATGTTGCAGCGAGGAGAAGGCTGGAGGCAGTGGAGATGTCATGTCTGAGAGCAATGTGTGGTGTGAATATAATGCAGAGAATTCGTAGTTTGGAAGTTAGGAGGAGGTGCGAGATTACCAAAACTGTTGTCCATAGGGCTGAGGAAGGGTTGTTGAGGTGGTTCGGACATGTAGAGAGAATGGAGCGAAACAGAATGACTTCAAGAGTGTATCAGTCTGTAGTGGAAGGAAGGCGGGGTAGGGGTCGGCCTAGGAAAGGTTGGAGGGAGGGGGTAAAGGAGGTTTTGTGTGCGAGGGGCTTGGACTTCCAGCAGGCATGCGTGAGCGTGTTTGATAGGAGTGAATGGAGACAAATGGTTTTTAATACTTGACGTGCTGTTGGAGTGTGAGCAAAGTAACATTTATGAAGGGGTTCAGGGAAACCGGCAGGCCGGACTTGAGTCCTGGAGATGGGAAGTACAGTGCCTGCACTCTGAAGGAGGGGTGTTAATGTTGCAGTTTAAAAACTGTAGTGTAAAGCACCCTTCTGGCAAGACAGTGGTGAAGTGAATGATGGTGAAAGTTTTTCTTTTTCGGGCCACCCTGCCTTGGTGGGAATCGGCCAGTGTGATAATAAAAAAAATAAATATAATATATGTTGTTGCAACCCCTGAATGGGTTGCAATGTATGTATATATATTATATGTATATTACCTTTTCATATAATTTTATATTGCTTATATTTGCGATAATAGCTAAATTGTAAATATATTTCTTTACATTATTATTTGACTTAGTTATGTTGTTAGGTAGGATGTAACACATATATTATGTGCTCAAAGTTCAAGTCTTGATTGTCTAACTACTGTAATTATCGCTTGTGGCTCGTTACTCTGCCGGCTTCTGTTGCTACGCAGCAACCGTCCACGGAGCTATCACATGATAGGGGGGGGTGATCACACCTCGCCTGAAGTATTCAGTCTGGTCTAAACTCTCTTGGTGGTTGGACGTATTCCTGACAAGAAGTGCCTAATTCTCCCTTATTGGCCCTTGCTGGAAGATCGTCTCTTGTCTCATTATTCTTGTTAGTTCTGGAGACTCTGTTCACAGAACTTTGGATAGACTTAGTGATTTTCGACGTTGTGCTGAGGTTGTGTGTCTCTTAGACACCGAGCAACTCAGGTCCTGAGCTGTAGCTTCTGACCTAATTTGTACTGGTTTCTGTGTACTGTAACAGTCGGGATTTTCTTATGCTGAACTTAGATTCAGTAGTATGGGAGTTTGGTGACTTTTGTGGAGGATCTGCTGATGGTCCCTACTTAATGTCGTTATATTATCTCCTTGTTCCTGATTCTGTGTCGCAGTTGCTTGTTATATTGCTATTGGGCTTAGCAGACTGCTCTGATTGCCAGTTGGTCAAGAAGTTAGTTTATGTGAGGACTTTGTCAGTCACTTGTTTAAGTCTAGTTAAGTCTTGAGACATAGCGAACTACTTAGAGCACTTACACACATACACACAAACTTACTTGTACATATTTGTAATATCTTATTAAATGTTAATGTACCAGACGGTACTTAAGAATTATAAATGTGATATGTGCTTACAGCACAATAATACTGTACACGAGAGAAGTGATTAATATTATTTTGATTACTGTGATTAATTTAATTTAATTTGATATACGCCTAGACAACTTAATAAATTTATTAAATTTTAATTTCTCTAGTTAGTATCCTACCAGTTGTAATCCTGAAGCACTATTGAATCATACTGAATTCTAATGGATAATTGGACAAGGATACTGACTAATTGTTACGAAAGCCCAGTAACAGGCTGGATGCTAGAAGGGCAGTCCTTTCTAGTATTCACTGGAGATCTCTAAGCTTTTAAAATCGCGTTTTTTGTCATATATATATATATATATATATATATATATATATATATATATATACATATATATACATTCATATATATATATACATATATATATGTCGTGCCGAATATGTAAAACTGGTCAATTAGCAAGAACTCATTTAAAATTAAGTCCTTTCTAAAATTTTCTCTTGTACGTTTAAAGATATATTTTTTTCATTAATGATGATGAATAAATTTATAATTTTGCTCCAAAAGAATCTTAGAAAACTTACCTAACCTTATTATAACAATCATAATTTATTTTAGCGTAATCCAACTAAATAAATTTTAGTTACGTTTACAGTAATTTAATACTAAACAAACACAATGAAATATATTTTTTTCGTTAGGTTCAGAATGATTTTAGCGAAATTATTGCATACACAAATTTTCACTTGTTCTATTTGGCAAGATGAGCGTTGCTATTTAAGCCAAGATCGCAAGTTCTGCCTATTCGGCACGACATATATATATACATATATATATATATACATATATATACATTCATATATATATATACATATATATATATATATATATATATATATATATATGGTGGTTTTTAACGTAAGATGGGGTGCTCCTCTAGGTACAAGTGCTGGGACCAATAACCTTCGAGAGATAGATTTAAAAAAAAAGTATCTAGAAAAAATACTGAGATTTCACCTTGAGGCTCCGAATTATATTAATTAAATGACGTTGGCACTAGTTATTTATGGAAGCTGCAGAGTTTCTTTCGATCTTCGATGACTGGGAAAGTTGAAACCATGGAAGACTGTCCTTTTAACTGAAGTATATCTCATCCCCTGTTACTGGTGCTTTCAATTCCCCCTTTTTTTCTCTGTACAAGAAAACGAGTTTCAGAAGTCTGGGACAAGAGTGCAGATGCTTGTTCTCAATACCTCTCTGGGAGACTAATGGACCTCTGATGACATCTGATATATGGGCGCCGCAAAATTCATTCGGGAGGAAAGTCATTTGCGTGATTTATATTCATTGTGTTTACTGGTCGGCTGAACACTCACTGTTATTATTTCCTCCGGGTTTCTCTCTTTCCGGGTCTTTCACATTCTACCTAAATTAGTTTGCATAAATATTTTCTCTGTTGGAGATTATTATTTTAAAATTGTTGAAATAACTTATCTTCAGAAGTAAATTACTTTTTGTTTCTCTCTTTCCCATTGAATATATATGTGGTTCAATGTTGTCACATCAGTCCTCGAGTATGAAGCGCCGGCGTGGAACCCAGGTTGTGTAGAGGTGTTAAACTTAACATCGGAGGTGACTCAGACTTGATAAAGTTCTACATTGAGGGAAACGTTGTTAAGATCTACTTTTGATCTTCAGGCTGCTTTATTTTGCTGGCCTCTGTGAGTGCTTCATGTTCCTGTCTTTCTGTGTTCTTGTGTTCCTGTGTTTCTCTTGTTCCTATGTTCCTGTCTTTCTGTGTTCTTGTGTTCCTGTGTTACTCTTGTTCCTATGTTCCAGTCTTTCTGTGTTCTTGTGTTCCTGTGTTACTCTTGTTCCTATGTTCCAGTCTTTCTGTGTTCTTGTGTTCCTCGTGTTAATCGTGTTCCTGTGTTCCTTGTGTTCCTGTGTTCCTCGTGTTCCTGTGTCCCTCGTGTTCTCGTGTTCCTGTGTTCCTCTTGTTCCCATGTTCCTTGTGTTCCTATGTTCCTCGTGTTCCTGTGTTCCTCGTGTTCCTGTGTTCCTCTTGTTCCTATGTTCCTCGTGTTCCTGTGTTCTTCGTGTTCCTGTGTTCCTCGTGTTCCTGTGTTCCTCTTGTTCCTATGTTCCTCGTATTTCTGTATTGCTCGGCCGTATTCCTGTGTTCCTCGTGTTCCTGTGTTCCTCTTGTTCCTATGTTCCTCGTGTTCCTGTGTTCCTCGTGTTCCTCGTGTTCCTGTGTTCCTGTCTTCCCCCTGACGTTACCAGGTATGACTGCTGCTGGTACCTGAGCTCACTTTGACGCTTCAAAGGCAGGTCAAAAGGTCTGGTTGCCTTTGTGGCTTGCCACATACCATTTTGTGTTGTTGGCACCAAGCAGTAGGTGACTGCTGCATCTCATGATTTAATCAAATTCTTCCTTAATCAAGTAATCAAACAACTCTGTACTGCATGCAGAGCTCGTATGCAAATCTGGGCACTCGTACATTATGTTGGATCCCTAACTTACTGTTGCTAGATCCCTAACTTACTGTTGTTGGATCCCTAACTTACTGTTGCTAGATCCCTAACTTACTATTGTTGGATCCCTAACTTACTGTTGCTAGATCCCTAACTTACTGTTGTTGGATCCCTAACTTACTGTTGCTAGATCCCTAACTTACTGTTGTTGGATCCCTAACTTACTGTTGCTAGATCCCTAACTTACTATTGTTGGATCCCTAACTTACTGTTGCTAGATCCCTAACTTACTATTGTTGGATCCCTAACTTACTGTTGCTAGATCCCTAACTTACTGTTGTTGGATCCCTGACTTACTGTTGTTGGATCCCTAACTTAATGTTGCTAGATACCTAACTTACTGTTGTCAGATCCCTAACTTACTGTTGTTGGATACCTAACTTACTGTTTATAGATTCCTAACTTACTGTTGCTAGATCCCTACTTTATTGCTGTTAGATTCCTACCTTACTGTTGACAAACAGGTATTTCAATGCTGTACTTCACTGTATTGAAAAAAGAAACGGATTTCCAAAATTGCTAGACGTGTGTAGTGTGTGTTTTTCATCCTGTTTGTCAATATTGTGGAATTGTTTGCTTTTGTTTGTTACAACGACAGTGTGTGTGTGTATGTCAGTACGTATGTGGATGTTCTTGTTTGTTAGTGTGGATGAGTATGTGTTTGTCTGTGCGTCATACAGTGTGTATGTTTGTGTGTGGATGTGCGTGTCTGTGTGTATTAGTGTGTGTATGATAGTGTGAGTGTATGAGGTTATGTGTAATCTTAATTGGTGGGAGGATGTGCACTGGTGACGTGTGTGTGTGTGTGTGTGTACTCACCTAGTTGAAGTTGCAGGGGTCGAGTCCGAGCTCCTGGCCCCGCCTCTTCACTGATCGCTACTAGGTCACTCTCCCTGAACCGTGAGCTTTATCATACCTCTGCTTAAAGCTATGTATGGATCCTGCCTCCACTACATCGCTTCCCAAACTATTCCACTTACTGACTACTCTGTGGCTGAAGAAATACTTCCTAACATCCCTGTGATTCATCTGTGTCTTCAACTTCCAACTGTGTCCCCTTGTTACTGTGTCCAATCTCTGGAACATCCTGTCTTTGTCCACCTTGTCAATTCCTCTCAGTATTTTGTATGTCGTTATCATGTCCCCCCTATCTCTCCTGTCCTCCAGTGTCGTCAGGTTGATTTCCCTTAACCTCTCCTCGTAGGACATACCTCTTAGCTCTGGGACTAGTCTTGTTGCAAACTTTTGCACTTTCTCTAGTTTATTTACGTGCTTGGCTAGGTGTGGGTTCTAAACTGGTGCCGCATACTCCAATATGGGCCTAACATACACGGTGTACAGGGTCCTGAACGATTCCTTATTAAGATGTCGGAATGCTGTTCTGAGGTTTGCTAGGCGCCCATATGCTGCAGCAGTTATTTGGTTGATGTGCGCTTCAGGAGATGTGCCTGGTGTTATACTCACCCCAAGATCTTTTTCCTTGAGTGAGGTTTGTAGTCTCTGGCCCCCTAGACTGTACTCCGTCTGCGGTCTTCTTTGCCCTTCCCCAATCTTCATGACTTTGCACTTGGTGGGATTGAACTCCAGGAGTCAATTGCTGGACCAGGTCTGCAGCCTGTCCAGATCCCTTTGTAGTTCTGCCTGGTCTTCGATCGAGTGAATTCTTCTTATCAACTTCACGTCATCTGCAAACAGGGACACCTCAGTGTGTGTGTGTGTGTGTGTGTGTGTGTGTGTGTGTGTGTGTGTGTGTGTGTGTGTGTGTGTGTGTGTGTGTGTGTGTGTGTGTGTGTGTGTGTATGTGTGTGTATGTGTGTGTGTGTGTGTGTGTGTGTGTGTATGTGTGTGTGTGTGTGTGTGTGTGTGTGTGTGTGTGTGTGTGTGTGTGTGTGTGTGTGTGTGTGTGTGTGTGTGTGTGTGTGTGTGTGTGTGTGTGTGTGTGTGTGTGTGTGTGTGTGTGTGTGTGTGTGTGTGTGTGTGTGTATGTGTGTGTGTGTGTGTGTGTGTGTGTGTATGTGTGTGTGTGTGTGTGTGTGTGTGTGTATGTGTGTGTGTGTGTGTGTGTGTGTGTGTGTGTGTGTGTGTATGTGTGTGTGTGTGTGTGTGTGTGTGTGTGTGTGTACGAATTCACTCCCGGAGCAATTTATTAAAAGCTTACCAAAGAATCCATCTTAGGTAGGACCTCTCTCTCTCTGTCTCTCTCTCTCTGTCTGTCTTTCTCTCTCTCTCTCTCTCTCTCTCTCTCTCTCTCTCTCTCTCTCTCTCTCTCTCTCGACCTTAGTGGATCCACGGGCGTGCGAGCCGCAAATACCAATAGCCTGGAGGGTCAAACAGCTGAGGAAGATGAAAAGAGACCTTGAAGGTTTAGTAAAGAGGGAGCTGAGGCCACTTTTAAGCTCTCACTCAGCTTTCAGATACTTTCTTCAAGTCTCAAGGAAAAGGACACAGGTTCGATTTCCGGGTGAGGGGAAGATCTGGTTTTTATTTATTTATGAGAGAGAGAGAGAGAGAGAGAGAGAGAGAGAGAGAGAGAGAGAGAGAGAGAGAGAGAGAGAGAGAGAGAGAGAGAGAGAGAGAGAGAGAGAGAGAGAGAGAGAGAGAGAGGAAACACCATTGGAGAGGTCGTTATCTTTGCTTACATTTATTACAGGTTCAAGACGTGTCTGTTTGTGTTTGACGCACCTGCTTGTGGTTGCAGTGGTCGAGTCACAGCTCCTGTGTGTGTGTGTGTGTGTGTGTGTGTGTGTGTGTGTGTACAAACCCTAGGGAAAAGAGTTACCGAATGTTTGTGCGTGCATGCGTACATATACGCATACACACTTGTACTTGACACGTGGCTATGCACAATTTACAGACACAAGGGGATGCTTGGGGATGACAAGAAATAAACCGTAGAATACATCCTTCTTGTTTCATCACACTCGCTAATTATAACTACAAGGTCAATATCATAAACAAAATAGTCACTATCACTAACAAAGCAACAGTAAACACTAACAAAAAGGCCAACACCACTAAGAAAATGGTCATAAGCGTAAAGGATCCATGTGGTATATTGCTGAAGTCACGGCACCTTGTAGCGTCCCGTCTCTCCTCTTTTGTTCATTCTCTGATCAGGAAGATAATACGCAACGTCACCTCTCCTGCTCCTTCAAGTTGAGGACCAGACCGTGGAGGCCAGAGGACCAGACCGTGGAGGCCAGATAACCAGACCGTGGAGGCCAGAGGGCCAGACCCTGGAGGCCAGCCAGACCCTGGAGGCCAGAGGGCCAGACCTTGGAAGCCAGAGGGCCAAACCCTGGAGGCCAGAGGACCTAACTCTGGTGACCAGGACGCTCACTAAGGCAGACGGAAAATTATCTAGGTCAATCCAGAAACGACAGGTCGCCAAGTGGATCTTTGAATGAAAGGTGTACATGCAGGTTCCCAGACTAGCAGTAGCAGTAGTTCTAGTAGTAGTCGCAGTAGTGGTGGTAGTAGTAGTCGTAGAAGTAGCTGTAGTAATGGCAGGTTAGCTTATTGCGCACTTCCATATCCATCGTATAGACGGTAGTGGCTAGGTTAGAGAACAGACATTCACAGTGAGAACGTTTTGCCCCGTTTAGAGCATTATCAAGTCGTGTTTTGGTGGATAGTTGACACAGATGGGACCAATAGACAGTCGAGCCAGATGGAAGCACTAGACAGTCGAGCCAGATGGAAGCAATAAATCGTCACTAACACGGTTAGATACTAAATGAAGCGGAGTTTGGGAGTGCTCAGGGTGAAGCGAGATTGAGGAGAATAATTACTTCACTGTTCAGAAGGAAGGTAGTGGTATACGAAGCGATAGGAGTGTGAGATAGGTTGAACTCTGTCCCTGTCTCCCATGTCTCCCCTGCTTCCCATGTCTTTGCGTCTCTGTCTGTGTATATATCTCTCTCTTTTTTATCAGTTACTCTCTCTCTCTCTCTCTCTCAGCTGCAGGAAGGCTTTGTTATTGTTGCAGTTCTTGTTAACCTTTCCCAGTGGCAGGTATGTTGCAGATTTGTAATGGACTGTAATAATATTACAGTAATAGGAGTGACAGTGATATTAAATTGTTAGAAATGACAGTGATATTACAGTGATAAAAGATACAATGTCAAATCACAGTGGCGACAGTAATATCACTGGTAGACGAGTTCTTCACGGGAGCAACCAGCACCAGGCTAGCACCAAGACCAGTACCAGACCAGCACCAGGCCAGCACCAGGCCAGCACCAGGTTAATACCAGGCCAGCACCAGGCCAGCACCAGGCCAGCACCAGGCCAGCACCAGGTTAATACCAGGCCAGCACCAGGCCAGCAGCAGGCCAGCACCAGGCCAGTACCAGGCCCGCACCAGGAGAGCACCAGGTCAGTACCAGACCAGCACCAGGCCAGCACCAGGCCAGCACCAGGCCAGCACCAGGCTAATACCAGGCCAGCACCAGGCCAGCACCAGGCTAATACCAGGCCAGCACCAGGCCAGCACCAGGGCAGCACAAGGCCAACACCAGGAGAGCACCAGGCCAACACCAGACCAGCACCAGACCAGCACCAGATCAGCACCAGATCAGCACCAGGCCAGCACCAGACCAGCACCAGGCCAGCACCAGGCCAGCACCAGACCAGCACCAGGCCAGCACCAGTTCCTACCCAAACCAAACCAGGGTGACCCAACCAACCAGGGTAACCCAACCATCCAGGGTAACCCAACCATCCAGGGTAACCGAACCATCCAGGGTAACCCAACCATCCAGGGTAACCCAACCATCCAGGGTAACCCAACCATCCAGGGTAGCCCAACCATCCAGGGTAACCCAACCATCCAACGTGAACCATCAAAAAAAAAAACCAGTTTGACATTTCCAATTTTTTATTTGGAGGGGGGAGAGTGAAGGGAAAAAAGGGTGTGGGGAAGGGAGGATGGGTGTGGGGGAAGGGACGAAGGGTGTGAGGAAGGGAGGAAGGGTGAGGGGAGGTAAGGGAGGAAGGGAGGGAGATTTTGGCTCAGTTAAGGAGTGAAAATAGTTGAGCAGCCTCGCTCGCAGCATTTCAGTCGCTGTTAACGACCAGTCTGGCTGCTGGGCAGGAATTTTAAACCACCTTCACCACGGGACCGAAAGTGATTTGCGAAAATGATTCGGGGGAAGAAAACACGAAGAAAGTAAAAGGTGGAAAAAGGTGCCCAGTGAAAGTGGATAACCTTCACTCTTTCTTCATTATGGGAACAGGATAACATCTGATACCTTACCTGGAGAGGGTTTCGGGGGTCAACGCTGGGAACAGGCCTACTGGTGGATCAGGGTCTGATCAACCAGGCTGTTACTGCTGGCCGCACGCAAACTCTCGTACGAAGCACAGACCAGCTGGTCAGGTACTGACTTTAGGTGCTTGTCCAGTGCCTTCTTGAAGACAGTCAGGGGTCTATTGGTAATTCCCCTTATGTATGCTGGGAGGCAATTGAACAATCTTGGGCCCCTGACACTTATTGTGTTCTCTCAATGTACTCGTGGTTCCCCTGCTTTTCACTGGGGAATGTTGCATCTCCTGCCTAGTGTTTTGCTCTCGTAGGGAGTGATTTTCTTGTGCAGGTTTGGTACTAATCCCTCTAGGATTTTCCTAGTATATATTATCATGTATCTCTCTCGCCTGCATTCCAAGGAATACGAATCAGAGGACTTCAAGCGTTCCCAGTAATTTAGGTGCCTTATCGTACTTATGTGTGCCGTCGAAGTTCGTTGTACACTCTCCAGGTCAGCAATTTCGCCAGCCTTGGAGGGGGCCGTTAGTGTACAGCAGTATTCCAGCCTAGAGAGAACAAGCGATTTGAAGAGAATCATCATGGCCTTGGCGTCCTTAGTTTTGAAAGTTCTCCTTATCCATCTTATCATTTTCCTAGCAGATGCGGTAGATACATTGTTGTGGTTTTTGAAGGCGTGATCCTCTGACATTATCTCTTCCAGGTCCTTCACATTACTTTTTCGCTCTATTGTATGGTTAGAATATGTTGTATACCCTGATATAGTTTTAATTTCCTCAAGTTTTTTATACCTGAGTAGTTGAAATTTCTCTTCATTGAACTTCATATTGTTTTGAGTGGCCCATTTGAAGATTTAGTTGATGTCCGCTTTGAGTCTTGCGGTGTCTTCGATGGAGGTCACTGTCATGGCAATTCGGGTGTCATCCGTAGAGGAAGACAGGTCGCCATGGCTTACATCTCTGTCTATGTCAGATATGAGGATAAGGAATAGGATGGGGGCGAGTACTGTGCCTTGTGGAACAGAGCTTTTCACAGTAGCTGCCTCAGACTTTACTCTGTTTACTATTACTCTTTGTGTTCTATTTGTCAGGAAGTTATAGATCCATCTACCAACTTTTCCTGTTATTCCTTTATCACTCATTTTGTGTGCTATTACACCATGGTCACACTTGTCGAAGGCTTTTGCAAAGTCTGTGTATACTACATCAGCATTTTGTTTATCCTCTACAGCATCCAGGACCTTGTCATAGTGGTCCAGTAGCTGGGACAGGCAGGAGCGACCTGCTCTAAACCCGTGTTGCCCTGGGTTGTGTAACTGATGGGTATCTAGGTGGTTGGCGATCTTCCTTCTTAGAACACTTTCAAAGATTTTTATGATATGGGATGTTAGTGCTATCGGTCTGTAGTTCTTTGCAATGGCTTTACTGCCACCTTTGTGGAGTGGGGCTATGTCTGTTGTTTTTAGTGAGTGTGGGATGACCCATGTCTCCATGCTCCCTCTCCATACAATGCATGAATCTTGATCATAATGAACAAAATAATCATCAGTCGTATGAGATTTTTTACATGATAAAAAAATGAAAAAAAAATAAAATAGCTGAAATCGATACAAATTTTAAAACCATTAAATAGTTTATAACTATTTAAAGAGCCTTAAAACCTGTGTTCGACTGGTTGGTTTATCAGGTTTAAAGCCTGTCGAGTACACATACTCTGAGAGATTAATTAAGCTTAAACATTGTCAAAGAGAGATCATGACTATAACCATGTTTGTGCGCGTTTTAAGTGCAAATAAATTTAATAAGAGCGCACGGGAGGGGGAAAACAAGAGGTTAGTGATGGAGGGCGGTGGAGGGAGTGGAAGCCTGAGAGACGAGCCTCCGTCAACCTCCATTAGGGTAGAAGGAGGCCTTGGGGAACGCCTCCTCGCGGTATCACTGCCGGTCAGTTACACTGAACTTTGTTCAGCCGGTTGCTGAGACTGTTATGTTTTTCGGAGTACCAGACTGCTGCCGCTTAGGCAGTCGAAGAATGAATATTTTCCTCTTTAGATACAAAATATATTGATAGGGTAGAAAAAGGCCACAATACCATGGAGAGAGTTTACATGGAGTTTACATGGAGAGAGTTCCGGGGGTCAACGCCCCCGCGGCCCGGTCTGTGACCAGGCCTCCTTAGGTCAGTGTCCCAGGATGCGACCCACACCAGTCGACTAACACCCAGGTACCCATTTTACTGATGGGGAACATAGACAACAGGTGGAAAGAAACACGCCCAATGTTTCTACTCTGGCTGGGAATCGAACCCAGGCCCTCACCGTGTGAAGCGAGAGCGTTAACCACCAGGCCACCAGAGCCCCATGAGTGGAACAATACAAAAATAACCCGTACAACAAGAGAGAGGAGCTTACCAGGACGTTTCGGTCCGACTTGGACCATTTACAGTCACACTGAAACTTTGTAAATGATGCAAGACGGACCGAAACGTTGTCGTAAGCTTCTCTATCCAATCTCCGAGATGAAGCTCGCGTTAATTATCTTATTTTTGGAGTAATAATTTTGGTGGCTCGATCTTCCGTTTGCTAAACCCATGTGGATCACTTAGCATAAAAACGTGTGTGTGTGTGGGGGCTCGATCCACCGTCTTGCAAGCCCTATGGAGTTATATAGTACAAGGACTGCTGGGCGCTTAATCTGCCGTGTTCTAAATCACTGAAAAAAAAGGATGGTGGTCGGAATTGCACATTTCTAAGTGGAACCTGAGGCCAGGATAGCAAGGTATATAATGAAGATGAAATGTTGATGCTGGTAATCTACCCGTGCCTGGTTGTTGCTGGTAATCAACCGTGTCTGTTTGATGCTGGTAATCAACCGTGTCTGGTTGACGCTGGTAATCAACCGTGTCTGGTTGATGCTGGTAATCAACCGTGTCTGGTTGATCCTGGTAATCTACCCGTGCCTGGTTGGTGCTGGTAATCTACCCGTGCCTGGTTGTTGCTGGTAATCTACCCGTGTCTGGTTGTTGCTGGTAATCTACCCGTGTCTGGTTGTTGCTGGTAATCTACCCGTGTCTGGTTGTTGCTGGTAATCTACCCGCGCCTGGTTGTTGCTGGTGATCTACCCGTGTCTGGTTGTTGCAGGTAATCAACCGTGTCTGGTTGATGCTGGTAATCAACGGTGTCTGGTTGATGCTGGTAATCTACCGTGTCTGGTTGATGCTGGTAATCTACCGTGCCTGGTTGATGCTGGTAATCTACCCGTGTCTGGTTGATGCTGGTAATCTACCCGTGCCTGGTTGATGCTGGTAATCTACCCGTGCCTGGTTGATGCTGGTAATCTACCCGTGTCTGGTTGATGCTGGTAATCTACCCGTGCCTGGTTGTTGCTGGTAATCTACCCGTGTCTGGTTGATGCTGGTAATCTACCCGTGTCTGGTTGTTGCTGGTAATCTACCCGTGCCTGGTTGATGCTGGTAATCTACCCGTGCCTGGTTGATGCTGGTAATCTACCCGTGCCTGGTTGTTGCTGGTAATCTACCCGTGTCTGGATGTTGCTGGTAATCTACCCGTGTCTGGTTGTTGCTGGTAATCTACCCGCGCCTGGTTGTTGCTGGTGATCTACCCGTGTCTGGTTGTTGCTGGTAATCTACCCGTGCCTGGTTGATGCTGGTAATCTACCCGTGACTGGTTGATGCTGGTAATCTACCCGTGCCTGGTTGTTGCTGGTAATCTACCCGTGTCTGGTTGTTGCTGGTAATCTACCCGTGTCTGGTTGTTGCTGGTAATCTACCCGCGCCTGGTTGTTGCTGGTGATCTACCCGTGTCTGGTTGTTGCAGGTAATCAACCGTGTCTGGTTGATGCTGGTAATCAACGGTGTCTGGTTGATGCTGGTAATCAACCGTGTCTGGTTGATGCTGGTAATCAACCGTGTCTGGTTGATGCTGGTAATCAACCGTGTCTGGTTGATGCTGGTAATCTACCCGTGCCTGGTTGTTGCTGGTAATCTACCCGTGCCTGGTTGATCCTGGTAATCTACCCGTGTCTGGTTGATGCTGGTAATCTACCCGTGTCTGGTTGATGCTGGTAATCTACCCGTGTCTGGTTGATCCTGGTAATCTACCCGTGCCTGGTTGATGCTGGTAATCAACCGTGTCTGGTTGATGCTGGTAATCTACCCGTGCCTGGTTGATGCTGGTAATCAACCGTGTCTGGTTGATTCTGGTAATCTACCCGTGCCTGGTTGTTGCTGGTAATCTACCCGTGTCTGGTTGATGCTGGTAATCTACCCGTGTCTGGTTGATGCTGGTAATCTACCCGTGCCTGGTTGATGCTGGTAATCAACCGTGTCTGGTTGATCCTGGTAATCTACCCGTGCCTGGTTGTTGCTGGTAATCTACCCGTGTCTGGTAGATGCTGGTAATCTACCCGTGTCTGGTTGATGCTGGTAATCTACCCGTGCCTGGTTGTTGCTGGTAATCTACCCGTGTCTGGTTGTTGCTGGTAATCTACCCGTGCCTGGTTGTTGCTGGTGATCTACCCGTGTCTGGTTGTTGCAGGTAATCAACCGTGTCTGGTTGATGCTGGTAATCAACGGTGTCTGGTTGATGCTGGTAATCAACCGTGTCTGCTTGATGCTGGTAATCTACCCGTGTCTGGATGATGCTGGTAATCTACCCGTGTCTGGTTGATGCTGGTAATCTACCCGTGTCTGGTTGATGCTGGTAATCTACCCGTGCCTGGTTGTTGCTGGTAATCTACCCGTGTCTGGTTGATGCTGGTAATCTACCCGTGTCTGGTTGATGCTGGTAATCTACCCGTGTCTGGTTGATGCTGGTAATCTACCCGTGCCTGGTTGATGCTGGTAATCAACCGTGTCTGGTTGATGCTGGTAATCTACCCGTGCCTGGTTGATGCTGGTAATCTACCCGTGTCTGGTTGATGCTGGTAATCTACCCGTGTCTGGTTGATGCTGGTAATCTACCCGTGCCTGGTTGTTGCTGGTAATCTACCCGTGTCTGGTTGATGCTGGTAATCTACCCGTGTCTGGTTGATGCTGGTAATCTACCCGTGTCTGGTTGATGCTGGTAATCTACCCGTGCCTGGTTGATGCTGGTAATCAACCGTGTCTGGTTGATGCTGGTAATCTACCCGTGCCTGGTTGATGCTGGTAATCTACCCGTGCCTGGTTGATGCTGGTAATCAACCGTGTCTGGTTGATGCTGGTAATCTACCCGTGCCTGGTTGATGCTGGTAATCTACCCGTGTCTGGTTGTTGCAGGTAATCAACGGTGTCTGGTTGATGCTGGTAATCAACGGTGTCTGGTTGATGCTGGTAATCAACGGTGTCTGGTTGATGCTGGTAACCTAACATGTGCTAGCACACCAGGGTGCTGCTAGCACACCAGGGTGCTGCTAGCACACCAGGGTGCTGCTAGCCCCAATATTTACTTTATTAACTCTATTTACTATCTTCATCACAACATTAATTAATGGTATACAACACCTAGGTGTTGCACAAGTGTTGAATAAGACACATGTGCAACACCTGTGTGTCATCATCGTGAACACAATACGTGAACACTAAGGAGACGAAACGCCTTTCTCAAGGCTGAGGGACTGACTACCTGATCTTCAACCGTCTCCAGTACTGATGTGATAAAGCCACTGGTGGGGGGCGAAACGTCTTCAGAATGAGGACACCCTGGTATTGCACATTTTTTAGGAATATTTCTCACTCTGTGTGCAGCGATGTTTTCCTCATCGAGCAGAGCGAAACATTGCCACAATTAAAACTTCTTCTGCACCTGTGTTTTCACTCCCATAACCTGTCTATAGAGTTCCTCAATGTGCAGAAAGTAGGGAGAGAGCCTTTTGCTTTTCTATCCATGACTCATGCATCCAGATAACACACGACAGTCCTTACTATCTATTACAGATAAAAATAGATAGTTCTTCCAAGTAGATAGACTCATGTCGTCTGTCTCGCCCATGTGAGTCTAGGAGAATGTTTATCCGCATTCACCTTGGTACAGTGGTCACTTCTCTATAGCGACCGTCTGTATTGGGCCCGCGGCCCGGTCTCAGACTGGGTTTCTTACGCTGGAAAGGAAATACAGTAGGACTGAAAAGAAATTAGAAATATGTTATATTTATCTGT
>NC_091338.1:2192276-2197276 GCF_038502225.1 Cherax quadricarinatus
ACATACACACACACATACACACACATACACACATACACACACACACACACACACACACAAACACACACACACATACACATACACACACACACATACACACACACACACACACACACGTACACACACACACACACACTCACACCCACACACACATACACACACACACACACACACACAAACACACATACACACATACACACACACACACACACACACACACACACACACACACATACACACACACACACACACACACACACATACACACACACACACACACACACACACACACACACACACACACACACACACACACACACACACACACACACACACACACACACACATCCTGTGTCACAAACCTACTGGAGTTCTATGACATGGTGACAGCAGTAAGACAAGAGAGAGAGGGGTGGGTGGATTGCATTTTCTTGGACTGCAAGAAGGCGTTTGACACAGTTCCACACAAGAGATTGGTGCAAAAACTGGAGGACCAAGCAGGGATAACAGGGAAGGCACTACAATGGATCAGGGAATACTTGTCAGGAAGACAGCAGCGAGTCATGGTACGTGGCGAGGTGTCAGAGTGGGCACCTGTGACCAGCGGGGTCCCGCAGGGGTCAGTCCTAGGACCAGTGCTGTTTCTGGTATTTGTGAACGACATGACGGAAGGAATAGACTCTGAGGTGTCCCTGTTTGCAGATGACGTGAAGTTGATGAGAAGAATTCACTCGATCGAAGACCAGGCAGAACTACAAAGGGATCTGGACAGGCTGCAGACCTGGTCCAGCAATTGGCTCCTGGAGTTCAATCCCACCAAGTGCAAAGTCATGAAGATTGGGGAAGGGCAAAGAAGGCCGCAGACGGAGTACAGTCTAGGGGGTCAGAGACTACAAACCTCACTCAAGGAAAAAGATCTTGGGGTGAGTATAACACCAGGCACATCTCCTGAAGCGCACATCAACCAAATAACTGCTGCAGCATATGGGCGCCTAGCAAACCTCTGAACAGCATTCCGACATCTTAATAAGGAATCATTCAGGACCCTGTACACCGTGTACGTTAGGCCCATATTGGAGTATGCGGCACCAGTTTGGAACCCACACCTAGCCAAGCACGTGAAGAAACTAGAGAAAGTGCAAAGGTTTGCAACAAGACTAGTCCCAGAGCTAAGAGGTATGTCCTACGAGGAGAGGTTAAGGGAAATCAACCTGACGACACTGGAGGACAGGAGAGATAGGGGGGACATGATAACGACATACAAAATACTGAGAGGAATTGACAAGGTGGACAAAGACAGGATGTTCCAGAGATTGGACACAGTAACAAGGGGGCACAGTTGGAAGCTGAAGACACAGATGAATCACAGGGATGTTAGGAAGTATTTCTTCAGCCACAGAGTAGTCAGTAAGTGGAATAGTTTGGGAAGCGATGTAGTGGAGGCAGGATCCATACATAGCTTTAAGCAGAGGTATGATAAAGCTCACGGCTCAGGGAGAGTGACCTAGTGGCGATCAGTGAAGAGGCGGGGCCAGGAGCTCGGACTCGACCCCCGCAACCTCAACTAGGTGAGTACAACTAGGTGAGTACACACACACACACACACACACACACACACACACACACACACACACACACACTCCAACAATATAACTTTTCTCGTTCAGAGCTTCCTGGAGGTCATTACCCCAGGTCACAGTCATTAACCTGGGTCACAGTCATTACTCTGGCTCACAATCATTAGCCTGGCTCACAGTCATTACCCCGGGTCACAGTCTTTACTCAAGGTCACAGTCATTACTCCTTGTCATTGTCCAAGTCACAGTCATTAGCCCAGGTCACAGTCATTACTCCAGGTCAAAGTCATTACTCCAGGTCATAGCCATTACCCCAGGTCACAGTCATTACCCCAGGTCACAGTCATTACCCCAGGTCACAGTCATTACCCCAGGTCACAATCACTGACACTCAAATTTCCACCTAACACATGTACATACTGACATGATGACGTACACGTGCACACGTCTTGACGCACATGTGTGTGCACTTAAAACAACAAACGCACACAAGCCATTGAAATGGCCGACAAAAAAAATTAATTGTTTTTGTTTGTTCTGATAAAGAAAACATAAGATGAAGAAGTGCCAAACTTTATTACCAACAAATGGTAATAAAGATTAAAGAAACAGTAATAAAACACTATCATGTTTTTATAATGTTCTGTCACGTTTATATCATGTTCGTATCCTGTTCCTATCATATTTATATCATGTTTATATCATGTTTGTAACCATGTTTGTAACCATGTTTGTATCATGTTTGTATCATGTTTATATCATGTTTATACCATGTTTGTATCATGTTTATATCATGTTTATATCATGTTTATACCATGTTTGTATCATGTTTATACCATGTTTGTATCATGTTTATACCATGTTTATACTATGTTTGTATCATGTTTATACCATGTTTGTATCATGTTTATACCATGTTTGTATCATGTTTATACCATGTTTATACTATGTTTGTATCATGTTTATACCATGTTTATACTATGTTTGTATCATGTTTATACCATGTTTATACTATGTTTGTATCATGTTTATACCATGTTTGTATCATATTTATACCATTTTGTATCATGTTTATACCATGTTTGTATCATGTTTATACCATGTTTGTATCATGTTTATACTATGTTTGTATCATGTTTATACCATGTTTGTATCATGTTTATACCATGTTTGTATCATGTTTATACCATGTTTATACTATGTTTCTATCATGTTCGTATCATGTTTATATCATGTTTCTATCATGTTTATATCATGTTCCTATTATGTTCCTGGTATGTTGCTATCATGGTAGAGAATGGTGGCAGCACACTGCAGGTGTTGTTAGTTCTGGTACAAGGAGAATGGGAAGGCAGTCTGATCCAGTGCCGTTGATCTCTCTCTCTCTCTCTCTCTCTCTCTCTCTCTCTCTCTCTCTCTCTCTCTCTCTCTCTCTCTCTCTCTCTCTCTCTCTCTCTCTCTCTCTCTCTCTCTCTCTCTCTCTCTCTCTCTCTCTCTCTCTCTCTCTTTCTCTCTCTCGCTCTCTCTCTCTCTCTCTCTCTCTCTCTCTCTCTCTCTCTCTCTCTCTCTCTCTCTCTCTCTCTCTCTCTCTCTCTCTCTCTCTCTCTCTCTCTCTCTCTCTCTCTCTCTCTCTCTCTCTCTCTCTCTCTCTCTCTCTCTCTCTCCCTCTCTCTCTCCCTCTTATTAAGAGCGAGACTCACTGAGACGCAGCTTACAAGCTAAGATCTCTAATCTCAGCTCATCTCATTTTCAAGACAGGCTCTAGCACTATCTTTAATCTCAACTCAGCTCATGTTAAAGCCAGTCCCTAGAGCTAGCTTTATTATAATCACAATTTTAGGGCCTCATTTCGTTTAATGTAATAATAATAATAATAATAATAATAATAATAATAATAATAATAATAATAATAATAATAATAATAATAATAATAATAATAATAATAATAATAATATAATAATAATAATAATAATAATAATAATAATAATAATAATAATAATAATAATAATAATAATAATTACTGTTAACAGTATTATTATTATTATTATTATTATTATTATTATTATTATTATTATTATTATTATTATTATTATTATTATTATTATTATTATTATTCAGTAAGGAATTTTTTCATGGTTATAGCACTGAATGGTGGTAATGGTGGTGATTGTACTAGTAGTAGCAGTAGCACTAGTAGTATTAATAGGGGTGGCGGTGATAGTGGTAGCTGTGGTGGTGGTGGTGGTGGTGGTGGTGGTGGTGGTGGTGGTGGTGGTGGTGGTGGTGGTGGTGGTGGTGGTGTCAGCATCAGCTAACTCCAGGCTTCCGGTATGAGCTGCGGGGATGACACAGTATTGATCATCCTCCCTGACACACTGTGTGTGTGTGACCTTTGTTTACTAACACCAGGTGTTCAAGAGTCGGGGAGGGGGGTGAGGGGGGGACACAACGTACACTAGACAATCTAATCTCATATTACAACGATAGCCACGGAATCTGCTTCACATTGCAACGAAAATAACGGAATCTATTTCATGTTACAACGAAAGCTGTAGAATCTATTTCACACAACAACGAGAGCTGCGGAATCACATCACAACGAGAGCTACAGAATCTATTTCACATCACAACGAAAGTTGTAGCATCCATTTCACTAAAATAGAAAGTCCAACTAGTATTATACAGTATAAGAGAGCAGAGGAAGCTTTTAACATGTAACTAACAGCATCGTGCTGTTAGACTACCGTTCACGACTATCTTTCTTGTACATGTGTGACCTACATGATGCAAACACCCGCAGTGCGGAACTGCATTTCTTTTGGCAGTTTAGTGGGAACAAGTGGTAGCTGATTTCCCCGTCATATTCCATTATGCAAAACTGATTTCACAAAATTGAGAGAGCGAGTTATACTGTCCTGAGCTTAGAGACTCCAGCAAGTTGTTTAGGGTGTCGTCAAGCAGTCTACCGCGGGTTCAGTAGCGACGATAGCTTCAAATATATATTGAATTGATAAAGCCACTATGTTTTGCATGTGTGTCTTATTCTTCAAACAAAACTATATTTTGCAACCAGCCAACCAACCTTGTAGCAGAAATGAGAAGTAAACACGATTAGTATCTGACGACTCAAAAACAGAGCAAAGATACATTATCACGACACGATGAGAGTGCTTTAGGTTACAGACTGTGACCTCTCTGGAAGCACCAGGAAGAGGGAGCACAGACTGTGACCTCTCTGGAAGCACCAGGAAGAGGGAGCACAGACTGTGACCCCTCTGGAAGCACCAGGAAGAGGGAGCAAAGACTGTGACCACTCTGGAAGCACCAGGAAGAGGGAGCAAAGACTGTGATCCCTCTGGAAGCACCAGGAAGAGGAAACAGACGCTGAACACCCATGTGAATCACAAATAACTTAAGGGGCAA
>NC_091338.1:2504776-2612276 GCF_038502225.1 Cherax quadricarinatus
GCTTTAAGATGAGGTATGATAAAGCTCATGGAGCAGGGAGAGAGAGGACCTAGTAGCACTCAGTGAAGAGGCGGGGCCAGGAACCGAGTCTCGACCCCTGCAACCACAATTAGGCGAGTATTACATTAGTGGGGTAGCCTAGGAGAATGGAAAATATTCAGGCTTAATTCAAGAAATTGGAAAATTGGACTGGTCCAATTCCTTAGGACAAGAGCCCATCACTAGAATCAAGGAACCTCCCCTGAGCGGTGTGGTATTAAGGAAGTGAGCATAACTAGTAGGTTCGCCGGTACTGTCCCAGCCCGGGTCTTTAAGTGAGCATAGCTCAGCCAGTTTAATCAGCCAGTTTAAACACTGTAGGGTCTGACCATAACTGGATGGATCAATTTATTTTCGTGCAATCATAGGTACCAAATCATTTCACTTCCCTTGATGAGGGAGCTGTTGGCTATTAAAACTAGGCCTCTCAATGGGATACTAATATACTGCTTGTATTAATAGTCGGCACCAATAAATAAGTCATCCTGCAACAAAGACTCCCTTCAGACAATTTTTCTCCCTGGCGATTTAATACATTAATCACAGGGGAAGGCTCGAACCCGTAGGGTCATACAGCCCAGGGAGAGTAGGAGCCATTCACGTTCAGTCCAAGGAAGAGGAGGGTAAGAAGAGTTCTTTGTATCAGAAGTCCTTTCAACATCAAGGAACCTCACTAGACGGGGTTTTCCCGACGAATAAACAAACACGAAGGATCTTCAGTGGTGTCCCAGGGCCCAGCCTTGAGCGAAGAAGGATCACATGATCAGGGCGCGGAAGGGCATGGGACGTAGTTGGCAGCTCGCTCAATATGCCGTAAGACAGTCATTAAGCTTTATTTTTTGTTTGAATCGTGCGGGTAATGTGCTAGCAAGCTCAACCCTTGCTCTTTGAAAAATTGTGAAGCTAGCTACATGCATTTGTACTAACCGTATGTTAAATGTAGCGAGCCTATTGAAATATTTCTTTCACAGACAGCAAAACCAACATACCAGATTTCATTACTTGTTAAAAAAAATTCTCCTTTGTGATGTAGTAATACCAACTACGATATTTACATAGCACTTACTCAGCACTCGTACCAATAAACTAATGACATCAAACACACAATTAAAACAAAAGATAAAATTAACACAATTAAAATAGATACAACAAACAATGAATGCTATCAGTATGAATGCTCGACACAATTACTATTAAACTAAGTTTAAATAATCAGTATCAATAAAAAAAATAAACACTATTAATGTCAAAAGATTTTCCTAAAAGTTAAAGAGCTCCCTACAGGCGCCCCGGTAACTATAAAAACCATAATGAAGGCGGAAAGTTTGCCTAATGTTCTCAATAGTTCTATGTGATGGAGCATAACATGAAAAATAAACGTATTACATATACACAAAATATACACATACATACATACATACACAATGATATATACATACATTGATATACATACATACACATGTATACTTGATCGATATTACATGTAAACGAAAAGCTGTATACCTATAATAAAGGATGTTTTATCGAGTCTTATCACAAAAAAAAAGACTAGCCCTGAAGTAGGCTTTCTGTGGAAAATACTGGATATATTTTCCAGAAATACAGTAGTTATATGTAAATAGATGGCCATACTGTATTTAAAATTATATTATGGAAAATGGGAAACTGGACCTGCGCCTGGGCAGACAGGACTCGCCATTTTTGTTTGAATTGGACACTAACGGTAGTGTATAATGGGAGGCGAAATTGTTGGATGTGCATTCCTGCATAACTTGAGATATCAGGCGACTGGACAAGACAGCTCCAGGAATCTCAGATAAGTCTGTTATGTGGTGGCCGGTGGCCTGGTGGCTAAAGCTCCCGCTTCACACACGGAGGGCCCGGGTTCGATTCCCGGCGGGTGGAAACATTTCGACACGTTTCCTTACACCTATTGTCCTGTTCACCTAGCAGCAAATAGGTACCTGGGTGTTAGTCGACTGGTGTGGGTCGCATCCTGGGGGACAAGATTAAGGACCCCAATGGAAATAAGTTAAACAGTCCTCGATGACGCACTGACTTTCTTGGGTTATCCTGGATGGCTAACCCTCCGGAGTTAAAAATCCGAACGAAATCTTATCTTATCTTAACTCTGGCCAGTGTTATTTTCATAGACAGTGAGGTTTTCTGAGTATGATACACATTAATCTCCAGTCAAATTGGCGAGTGTTATGATTAAGATATATTCTCCTGTTGTATAAGTGTATAATATATATATATATATATATATATATATATATATATATATATATATATAATTTATATATATATATATATATATATATATATATATATATATATATAATATATATATATAATTTATTTTATACAGTCCACAAATTTATATATTTACCAGAATTCCTGGCGATGTATTTTTCATTTGTAATTAATAGGTCCAGAGCAACTTGTGGATATGATAGTGGTAGGTATCGAAGGGGGGACATTTTTTGCGACCTAGGTGTCCCAAATTCCTACTTGTCTAACTGATAAATAATAATTATCTTTGTTCATTTACTGTTATGTAAATAATGATACATCCAAGTAAATGCAATTTTCCACACTTTCCTTATGTTACGCAAGTCCTACTCGCAGTAATTATTATAATCAAGGGGAAGCGCTAAATCCATAGGATTATACAGCACCTGTGGGGGGGAGGGGATTATTATTATTATTATTATTATAATCAAGGGGGAAGCACTAAACCCGTAGGATTATACAGCGCCTATGGGGGAATGGAAGGCATTCAGGCTTAATTCAGGGAACTGGAGCACAGATCCAACTGGAGCACAGATCCAATTCCCTAGATCAAGAGCCCCTCACCAGCGTCAAGGAGCCTTCCTTGAGGGGGGGGGGAGGGGAATGGAAGGTATTCAGGCTTAATTCAGTGAACTGGAGCACAGATCCAGTTCCCTAGATCAAGAGCCCCTCACCAGCATCAAGGAACCTTCCTTGAGAGGTCACTATAATTAGAACTATTTCTCTTGCTCATTAACTAGTAGAAAAATATTTGAATTATAAACCCAGGATAACCCAACAAAAGACTTTTCTAATACGAAGTCCTTTGATCCTGTTTCCCAAGATGAGACCCACAACAGTCGGCTACCCAGGTACAGCACCTATATAATGCTGCAGGAACAGGGGCAACAGGTATAAGTAAAAACCCCTGTTTTCATTTGACCCAGGATCGAACCCAGGTCTTTCAGATTATTATTATTATAATCAAGGGGAGCGCTAAACCCGTGTGATTAAGCAGCCGGTCTTTCAGATGAGACCTGACGGCACTCACTTGAGCCACGAGCAGTACTACTAGTCGTACTAGCAGTTAGCAGTAGTAGTAGCAATAGTAATTAGTCGTAATTTTATCAGTAGTAGTAATAATAGTATTACCAGTAGTCGTAGTAATAGTATTATCAGTAGTAGTAGTAATAGTATTATCAGTAGTAGTAATAGTATTATCAGTAGTAGTAGTAATAATATCAGTAGTAGTAGTAATATCAGTAGTAGTAGTAATAGTATTATCAGTAGTAGTAGTAATAATATCAGTAGTAGTAGTAATAGTATTATCAGTAGTAGTAGTAATAGTATTATCAGTAGTAGTAGTAATATTATCAGTAGTAGTAGTATTGTCAGTAGTAGTAGTAATATTATCAGTAGTAGTAGTAGTAATATTATCAGTAGTAGTAATAGTATTATCAGTAGTAACTAGTAGTGTTTAGTAAGTCCTATTAGTAGTAACTAGTAGTGTTTAGTAATAGTCCTATTAGTAGTTAATACTAGTAGTGTTGGCGACCAGACAGCCACGTCACTGAAACCGACATTTGTACCAACTCAGACCAAACCAAACATTTGTACTCACCTTTGTAGTTGAGGTGGAGCTTGGTAGTGGTAGGCTTGTGTAGGTGATGCGAGCAAATGGAAGAGCCTTCAAGTGCTGACTACCTGCAGGCCAAGATGACTGACTTGTGATGATCTCAGTCGACTCTTCAAGTAGTTCCCAAGGCGATAGCAGTGTGATAAGAAAGATATACCTAGTGTGGAATGCCCCAGACGACTACTGTGACACTACACTGAGTGTGCTACAGTGGTCCCGGCCGTTGCTGGGGTGGTACTGAATATACCAAGTGGCTCGGGGTGGTAAATGGGCTCCCATGGCTCCTCCTCACTCGTGCGCACATTTTCCTCCCCTTAACCCTCAATACCCCTCATGGAAGGTTCCTTGATGTTGGTGAGGGGGCTCTTGATTTAGGGAATTGGATCTGTGCTCCAGTTCCCCGAATTAAGCCTGAATGCCTTCCACATCCCCCCGCCGGGCGCTGTATAACCCACAATATTTCTTATATAAACCCAATACTGAATTTTGACTAACATTACCATTCGATCAATTCTAAAAATAACAGTCTGCATTTGGACTACCATTACCATACCTCTTAAATAAGAACCTGTACCATGACTATCATTACCATACCTCGAAAATAACAGCCTGTCTTCTGGGTGCTATTACCATACTTCTAATATGTCAGCTTGTCTTCTGACTACCATACCATACTTCTAAAGTAACACCTGTCTTTGATTACCATTACCATACTTCTAAAATAACAACCCGCATCTTGACTACCATTACCATACCTCCAAATAACAACCTGTCTTCTGACTACCATTACCATACATCTGTTATAATAGCCTATATTCTGATTACCATTAGCATACTAAAAAAAACAGTATCAAACCACGAAAAGACAAAAGCCTGCCCATAATGCTCTGCATACAATGGGCTTTGGCATGTTACACTTAACCACTGTATTTCCTTGTACTTCTATGTATCATGTACCAACGTAAATTCTAAGTTTGCCGCAAACCAACCAACAAAGACGCCCCGACCTCAGATTTCTTCTCTAGTAACAACAGAACTAAACTAGGAATCCTGATCCTAAATTATCTATAGTAAGTTTATTTAGGTACATGTACACATAAGTACAATTATCATACAGTACCTCCTGGTATGGGCGGAACATTATTTTGACGTTATTAGTGTCATCTTGACCGTAATGTTTTTGTGACTGAATTCATGTCTGCGTAAATAACTTATTACAATGTGCAATCAGATACAAACATGTGAATAGTTCATTACCACCCCAATCGAAATAAGTCACGACTTTTTTTTTGGGTCATCCTAGGTAATCTATATATATATGCTGCTGTTATGATAATTTATATAACTATTTATTGTACCTACACCTGAATAAACTTATTAAAACTTCAAGGCCCAGTCCCTGGACCCATTATGTGCCAATGTAATCTTCTGACTACCGTCCACAGAATGGGTATGGGGTGCATAATAAAGTTATTAAACGAACCTCAACACAGTTCACTTTCTTCTCTGCCTTCGTGAACTCATGGTATGAATATGAGTATTATAACATACACTCGTACACCCTCTCCCCTTCAAAAATCATTGAAGAGTAAAGAAAATATTCAGAGAAGGTCCTATGTACTCATACACCATTTCAATTGCTACCTCGGAGGAATTACTACCTAACAAATTGACCTTGGACTTTCAAGGCATTATATTTTCCTTTCAAATTGTGGGTTATATTTAAAAAACTACACACTGTTGCTGGTCTAGATTCATAAGCCAGAGAATATTTTTTATTACACCTTCATGCTTATTGTTTAAATGACGAATCAACTCGAACTGGTTAGGAGTCTAGTCATGTTGCTGACATGAGGAAGACAGCAACTCTGCACACCATTGGTCACCCACCAGCCAGTGAGTGGAGTAACTGGGCCCCACACTATATCCTAATCTACTAACATCCGCTTCATCCGGCATCCCATCCGCCTTCAGGCAATCCAGCCGGTTCATGAAAGTACACGACGTAGTTATTTGACTATATACACGGAGAGGCGTATATCTCAGTGAACACACACCGAGAATGTACTTCAATGAATTTTCTTTTGCTATCCCCTCAAAGGAAGTTCCTTGATCTAATAAACAGAACATGAGCTCCCCTTCCTTGGATTTAACATTAATGCCTCCCAACCCCTAGACGTTGTATGACCCTCCTACAGGTTTAACGCTCCCCCACAAATGTAATAATAATAGTATTTTGTTATATGACCCATTGGTGTGTAACCCTTGTAGTAAATAACTAATAATAATAATAATAATAATGCATTCAAAACAGAACAGTCCGTCAGGGAGCTTTATGTTACGAGTGTACTCTTCATGTACACGACCCTAGGGGCAAAAACTAACCAGGACCTGAAAATCTTATTAGATAACTGTAATCGTAGATATAGTACACTAAACATAACTGAAAAATGATTACCTCTTGGGTATTTCATTTGTACGACTAAATCTAAATTGAAATTCCGTGCAAATAAAGGGATCAAGAATATGGAGTGGCCTACTTGAATCTAAAACTTGCGCAAGAGTAATCAATTTCTAAAGAAATATCAAAGGTCACAGTCTGAATATGATGAAAGTTCAGTCATGTGGCTACTGTGACTTAGGCAAGAGCAGAGTACAAATCCACACTGCAGATATACATCTTAACCAACATGTTCTCTTGGCATACAACACAATGCATATATTTGCATAAAAACTTATATTAAAACGACAATAGTATTCCTTATTTATACTTCCATCAGCTTGTCTAAAAATGTCAAGTTATTACATTTCATAGTAAACAATGATCTACTAAGATAACTTACGTCATACACATTTATCTTTCCTAATGTCATTATATAAACTTTATTCTTGGAAGATACACCAACTCCGGGATCTTACAAACACTTCCAATGGAGTGCATGTGAGCTGGCACTTGTGATCACGTGACTGCTTTTTTGTACAGGGTGTTTAACAATTTGTATATAAATTTCATGCCAGTATATTTTATTTATAAGCCAGAAAATATTTATGGAGTATTAAGGGAATTATATTTTGTTTGCTAGCTGCCGATTGTCCACAGTATCCTTCAGGTAACCCAATAATTAAACGTCAAACAAAATTTATTGGCTTATACTAGGTGACACTTACCTAATGTATCATTACAGTACAAGTACGTACATGAATGCCCTTCAACGTCCATGTGATTTCGGAAATACTGTACATATTTATCCTACTGTCCGTAAGACCGACTGTAGAGCTCCAGAGTAAATGTTGTCCAAACGTGACGGAGACGCGTATATATTGTTTTGAAACAGCCCGGATATTACGAGTCATGTGTGTGTGTGTGTGTGTGCGTGCCTGTGTGTGACACATTACCACGCAGTAAGAACACGCAAGACTAATCATAAGGACAATAAGACTAATATACTTGTCAAGGCCTACAGCACATGGCAACAGATCCACTAACAGTGGTCAAGACCAAGTACAAATATTACTGATTTGTTATAAGCTTATCCAGACAATACAGAATAAAGAGGAGGCGTCCCAGGGCGCCCACACAAAAATAGGTTCCCAAAAAGAGAAAGGTTCTCGACAATCTGGGGACAAACATAAGATTTTAAAAAATTGTAAAGCGGAAATCCTCATGCGGATCATATTGCGCAAGGAATGGTGGAGGCTTGATTCTCTGCTCGCTAAATATGGGAGTGGTACATTATCAAACTGTACCCGTCGTAGTGTGAGAAAAAATATGCTTCTCAAATGCTGTTTACCTGGCGAGAGTTCCGGGGGTCAACGCCCCCTCGGGGCGTAGAGCAAACAAACGCAAAACTGGCTGATACCTTACATATCAATAGTATGTAATATGACAATACCGTGGCTGGAAAATCCATAACTAATCCACATATTAAAAATGAAAATTAGACGTCATTTCGGTCCGTCCTGGACCCTTATCAAATCGCGTGAGAAAAGAGGAGAAATGATGACAATCAAGGTCAAACTCTTCAAGAGAGGATGAAGGGTTCTGTAAGCCAGGGAAGTGGACCTGATCTCCCCTTCCTCAGACTGAACCTGTCTGCCACCCATACCCCAAACGCTGCATAACACAACAACAACTAATAATAATCAAGGCCAAGATGCTTGTTCTGAAGATTCGAGTATTTAACAATGACTTGCGGAAAATCTCAGCCAGCTCACACTCGGCCAACTGACCAAAAGCTAAACGGAGCTTGTCTTACCACGACCGACGTCAGGAGAAATGGAAACATTTCTCATGACAACTAAAATATAGCACTTACCAACAACAAATTACTAAGCAGTCTCAATGAAACAAACACCATCGTTATCAAGTACCCTATAAGAATCTTATCTGTCTTGATTCGTCTTGTCTACAAATTAGAGCGCTGACCCCAGCGGCGCAAGGCCATAGCCTTTACTAATCACACCTTCCTACCCCCTGTTCTTCACCGTCATTCAATCAGGCACCTAACTACAGGGTAGCAACTAAGTTACTTCTAGGGAGCTGTGATTTTTTTCGTCAGGAAGCAAGTATCTCCTGACACGGCTCTTTATCAAATGATGACCAGTAACTGCGGAATTTAAGCATCCACTGGTTTACTGTAACTAGGTTTTATACTCATATAATAAAACAGAGAATCAATACTATTGCTTTAAGATGATACCCTTACAGGTATCCTAAATATTTATTCCAATTAATAAGTAAAATGTGACTTACGATAATAGTGGGGCTTATTATAAAATCCTCTTAAAACAGTGCCATCGTGATGCAGAGGTACAGGTATGACCGTATGGGAATGTCTTTAGCTAATTCCTAGAACTGGGATTAAATTCATAGTGTATATGCAACTGAAAATTACTTACCGTTCAGTGTGTGTACCATGTCAACCGGTGCCTGGGGTAAGGAATCGGGTGGATATCAGTTATTATGCAATTGCTGGCATACACGTTCTGGGTGACAACTATTTAATAATACATGCATGGTATACAATACCGACAATATTAAGAATTAGACACTTGTGCAATATCTGGGTATCTTTATTTGTAGACGTTTCGCCAACCAGTGGCTTTGTCAATACTTATTCAAGGACATAATGGGAATACTGTAGAACTATATAAAAATACAGTACTCTTCATTAACTCCAAGGCTGAGGGACTGATTACACTGTCTTTTGTGTATAGTTCTACAGTCTTCCCATTATGTCCTTGAATTTGTATTAATAAAACCACTGGAAAGCGTAATGTCTACAGATAAAGATACCTAGATGTTGCACATGTGTCTAATTCTTAAACGATTAGGTAACCTCTGACGTACCGGCGTTAGGTATCAATTTTTCCGTAAGTAACAGCTGGTGTACCGATGTTAGTTATCAGCGATTAAGAAACCTTTTGATGTATTGATAAGCCATACCACGAGTGGGGTTAGAACCCGAGATCGGAGAGTCTCGAAACTCCAGACCGTCGCGTTTGCCACGGTCTGGAGTTTTGAGACTGATTGCGGGTTCTAACCCCACCCGTGGTATGGTCTGTTTGCAGTCGTGCCATTACGATTTCGTGAGTCATGATGTATTGATGTTGGGTATCGGTGATTAAACAACCACTGGTGTGATGTAGGGTGCCAGCTTGTCCACTTGAATTTGGAACGTAGGGGATGTAAAATATGAGGTACCTTGTTCCGTCATCATGGGAAGGAGTGGGGATGGAATACAGAAACAAGACCAAGCCTCGCCCTGAAAAGATCTGGAGATGAGAGGTCTATCTATATGTTGGAAGACCTTTGACAAAAAGGTATCCTCTGAAACGGGCACTGAAGGGCCCAAGTAGAAATTTGTATAGAGATGCAATGAACTACAGTTTTAATTTAAGTGTACTTTCATCAAAATAAAAAATATAAAAAGAAATAACAGTGACTGAAAAGTTAATTTTGGTTACAGGTTACCTGGAGGATACTGGAGGGCGTTCCGGGGGCAACGCCCCCCGCGGTCGGCTCCGGTTTCACACAATTATTATACAACGTATACTTACATGTTCAAAAGAAAACGACTTAATATGCAAAGCATAATACAGTTTACGTTCCATTTCCCCATAATGTAATCAAGGATGATCAAATCAAGAGCCCCTTATCGGCATCATTCACGGTTCTTGATGTGTTTTATGAACTCCTTATCCTTCTTGAGTCACACAAGCTGTGGTTTTTTCCCTCAGTGAGACTGCAGAGTCATTTTTGCTATGGTTGTGATATGGTTTGTGTATTGCTGTTCTGTGGTCTAAGCGGAGAGACTGAGAGTATTTAGAATGATCTCCCATAAGTTTGTGGTTCACGTTATTATTCTATGGTATTTTTACGGTATCTACAGGAGAGCCCGGGGGAAGATTTCGGCATTTCGGCTCAAACAATAAAAAGCTCCACCAAGCTCCTGACTATATGACCTGCGTCACGAGAAAATATTCCCAACGAACATACCCCTTGAGGGGGTAGTGGTGGATGGCTTCAGTATAGCGGGGTTGGCAGCCTAATACGCATTTGCTAGCTTACTCTTCTGGCAAGGCTGGCCATGGCTTCCCTGCTCAACGTCAACACTTTATTCTCGTTAATATACAAACGTTTTTCCCCACTGAATAACCCGCGAGGGTTTCGTGTTATGAATGTTCTATAAAAATACTTTTTTTTAATAAACTGCTATTTTGAATTTCTTCAATACATTAAACTCGTTATAATCAAACTGTGATGATTATTCTATTCATAGAAAAGCACTAAATTCGTAAGGGCCATAAAACGCCTGGGAAATGGGAGGTCCAAAGGGTTAATCAAGTTTTATCCAAGGGGGAGTAGTTCCACTTCCTTGAATCAAGAGCCCTTCACCCAGAAGTCACAGTTAGATAAATTATTCGAGGATAACTCAGCAAAACTAAGGGTATAATTTATTTTCAATGAGATTGTTATTATCACATTTGTGGTTAGCGCTAAACCCGTAGGTGTTACACAGCACCTGGGGGAATAGAAGGCATTTAGACTCGGTTCAAGAAATTGGCTCACAGGTCCATTTCCTTAGATCAAGAGCCCCTGACCAGCATCAAGAGAACAGGGTTGATGATGCAAACTAGGAAGCATTTGACCCATTATAATTCTCAGTGTACATTTTTATTGTTTAAGTTAAAACTTTCTTCACAGTTCAAGAATTCTCTCTACAGTTGTATACGTTTTGTACCATTATAATATAAAAAAAATATAATTCCCATATAAACACTGTATGGAAGTTTATCATTTATTATTCTTGAGAAAAACGAAAGTAAAATAAAAACCAGTTGATCCATTTCAAACGCAATAAATTAAAGAATTTGCCCTGGAAAAAGTTTTTTTTTGCTTCGAGAATTATCAGTAACTGTACTACTATTGTGCTGCTTCTACCATTACTATTGCCTCCTTTCATTCTTCACTCCCCTTTCTCTAGTATGCCACTAAACTACTCTCCCTACTTTCTACTGTCACTATTACTTCTACTACTACTTCCACTACCAGCCATACCACTACTTCCTTTCTTGATCCCGTCCCTCTCCCCTTCGCCTATACATACTGGCTTCCTCATTCTTTTGTGCTAGTGTGACTGTAAATGGTCAAAACCGGGCCGAAACGTCGTCATAAGCTTTTCTCTCTCCTATTTGCAGGTTATTTGTGTATTAGTCACTGCTCTGATAAGATTCAGACCCCCGCCTCAACACTATATGACCGCCCGCATTTCGCCTTGCCCCAGTAGAAAACAATGCCCTATCAATTTTATTATTACAATCAAAGGGAAACGCTAAACACCTAGGGATCATACAGCACCTGTGCCTAATATACATGTGTGTGTGTGTGTGTGTACTCACCTAGTTGAGGTTGCAGTGGTCGAGTCCTAGCTCCTGGCCCCGCCTCTTCACTGGTCGCTACTAGGTCACTCTTCCTGACCCGTGAGCTTTATCATACCTCTGCTTAAAGCTATGCATGAATCCTGCCTCCACTACATCGCTTCCCAAACTATTCCACTTCCTGACTACTCTGTGGCTGAAGAAATGCTTCCTAACATCCCTGTGATTCATCTGTGTGTGTGTGTGTGTGTGTGTTATATAAATAGCATACGATATTAACAGGTTAATGAGTAAGGCACATGTGCAACACCCGGATATTTTCGTTAAAAAAGAAACCTAAGTGTTGAACATGTGTCTTATTCGTGTTCCTTCGGAGTGCCTAAATATATGACTTTCTGAAGAAATCAGTCAAATATTTATCACATACGATTATATTTATGGGAAGAGCTAAATCCTTAAGGGGTACACAGCGCCTGTGGAATGGGAGGGACGAAAGATAATCAGATTTTTGATCCAGAGGGAAAGCTTAGCTCCAGTTCGTTGGATCAGGAGCCCTTCGCCAGCATCAATGCACACCTCGTGAATTATCGAGAACAAAATTGGACACACCAGCAGTGTGCTGCTACCCTATTCTAATTACACAGTGGGAACAAAACCTAGTTATGTTTCCCTGTCATAGTCCACGCAAGAAATGGCTCATACAAGATGTTGAACTTCGCCAGCCTGAGCTGGGAGATTTCCGTAGGTCAATAAGGATTTGGCTAAGCATTCTAGCAAGGTTTCATCAGCTATGGCAGCTTCAGAGGTTTCCTTCAAACAGAGTTGATATTACTGCCACTTGAGAATTGCCATCTTCTCAGGGGTCAAGACAGCCTATCCATACACAGGAAAAATGGAAGTTTTATGAAGATACTCCATCATCCCTGTGCGTGGGCGGCAAGAAAAATCATACCCATGAAGCAGAGACAATGGATAAAGGAAGAGAAATATAGATATATATCCAATTACTACGATTCGTTGGATTCTTGAATCAAGCGTTCTTCACCGGCATGCCCATCCCTGAAGGATATTTCATGCAAGCATATGGAGATTTTAAGAGTTTATTTACACCTCTCAATAAGATACTAGTTATAGATAGAAGAGCGATGCTTAGCAGCTACAAATGGACATTGCAAAGCGTCTCTGCTAAGCAGGTGTTTCTGAAGAATTTGATCAAACTATGTGCATATCGGGGAAATAAGCATTAGCAAATGATCCTCTGTAATGTATAACGATGAAAATAACTCTGAATAACAGATATAATAAGAAAAGAGCGATATTTGGCAGCTTGTACGCCCTCCTTGGTCCCGAGGAGACTGGCCTGGCTGTCGCCATGAGACCTCAGTATCCCACTAATCGTCAGAGGAAGGTTATCGCGCATTCAGTGTAATGCCATAGCTGTCTCGACGATCCTCTTGTCTACTTTTATCTCTTATCGTCATCTCTCTGTTATTAACCCCGACCAGATACCACCAGCGATCACCTGTATATCTTAAGAGGCAGAGGAACAGACAACTACTCCACTCTACAAACTTACAAGCACTCACCCTTCTTCATCACCGTGTTATTCAACATGATTTACCCTGTTCTAGCTTCCCTGCTGGTTCTGGGTTAGTGATTTGACTCGATATTGATTTTAGTTATTGTATTATATAAATTCTCCAATATTAAGTGGGATGTGCAACGGACCAGACCTAACCTAGAATTACTGCTGGCATTCAGTTAATAATAATAATAATAATAACAATAATAATAATAATACGCTACATTAGATTTAACCCCCCCCCCTCAAAAAAAAATTTCCTCATAGCTCCAAAATATTGCTGCCTCCGCTGCGCAATTCACAAAATATTGCAAAATCTATATAATCAACTATCGCTAAGCACACAACCAGTTGCTTAACTCAATAATGACTGTGATTTGACAGTTTTAAATAGTACATTTTACGTTCTATTAATTCACTGTGTGGTTTAATAATCGTTCACATTTGTAGTTGAGTGGTCATTCAGTGTATAGGTTAGTTATTTACTGTGTGTTTAACAATGCGTGGTTGAATAATACGTTGTGTGTGGTATAGTAATATTTGCAGTAATTCACCGCATGAATTTAAACGTAACTCAGTGTGTGGTGTAGTAATTTACCGCGTGTAGTTCAGTCATTCACCGTGTAGTTCAGTCATTCACCGCGTGTAGTTCAGTCATTCACCGTGTGTAGTTCAGTCATTCACCGCGTGTAGTTCACCATGTGTAGTTCAGTCATTCACCGCGTGCAGTTCAGTCATTCACCGTGTGTAGTTCAGTCATTCACCGTGTGTAGTTCAGTCATTCACCGCGTGTAGTTCACCATGTGTAGTTCAGTCATTCACCGCGTGCAGTTCAGTCATTCACCGTGTGTAGTTCAGTCATTCACCGTGTGTAGTTCAGTCATTCACCGTGTGTAGTTCAGTCATTCACCGCGTGTAGTTCAGTCATTCACCGTGTGTAGTTCAGTCATTCACCGCGTGCAGTTCAGTCATTCACCGTGTGTAGTTCAGCGTGTAGTTCAGTCATTCACCGTGTGTAGTCATTCACCGCGTGTAGTTCAGTCATTCACCGTGTGTAGTTCAGTCATTCACCGCGTGTAGTTCATTCACCGTGTGTAGTTCAGTCATTCACCGCGTGCAGTTCAGTCATTCACCGTGTGTAGTTCAGTCATTCACCGTGTGTAGTTCAGTCATTCACCGCGTGTAGTTCAGTCATTCACCGCGTGTAGTTCAGTCATTCACCGCGTGTAGTTCAGTCATTCACCGTGTGTAGTTCAGTCATTCACCACGTGTAGTTCATTCACCGTGTGTATTTCAGTCATTCATCGCGTGCAGTTCAGTCATTCACCGTGTGTAGTTCAGTCATTCACCGCGTATGGTTTATATGGAAAATTGCATTTATCTGAATGTAACTCATTATATACATAACAGAAAATGATAACAAAGATAATTATTATTTATCAGAGTTACATAGACAAGTAGGAATTTGGGACACCTAGGTCGCAAAAATGTCCCCCTTCGATACCTACCACTGTCATATCCACAAGTTGCTCTGGACCTATTAATTAAATGAAATATACATACACCAGGAATACTGGTAAATATATAAATTTGTGGACTGTATATTAAAAATTAAAGAATAATTATAGATATACACAATTACCTAACAGAAAGAGAATATCTTAATATCACTCACCAATTTGACTGGAGATTAAGTTGTATCATACTCAGAAAAACCTCACTAATAAATTTATGAAAACACTGGCCAGAATTATACACAAATCTAGAGAGCTTATCTGAGGTTCCTGGAGCTGTCGTCCAGTCGTCTGATATCTCAAGTTATGCAGGAATGCACATCCACCAATTTCGCCTCCTATTTGAGAGGTGTCAGCCCAAATTTAACCTCTAGAGCACGAAAAATTCTTCCCATTACTCACAACGTGTTATTCAATTCAAACAAAAATGGCGACTGTCCCTTCTTTTAAAAATACACTTTTATTAATACAATATAGGGCATCTATTTACCTATAAATTACCGTATTTCCGGAAAATATACAGTATTTTCCACAGTTTAGTCATTCACCGCGTGTAGTTCAATCATTCACCGCGTGTGGTTTAGTCATTCACCGTGTGTAGTTCAGTCATTCACCACGTGTGATTTAGTCATTCACCGCGTGTAGTTCAGTCATTCACCGTGTGTAGTTCAGTCATTCACCGTGTGTGGTTTAGTCAAGCCCGAAATGCACTGCATGTTAGTGGCTTTCTTTTGTACTTAATATTTTAGTTCATGTAAACTACATTTTGTAATATTGCAGAAGGAAATAAAGTTTATTTGTGTAATTTAGTTATTCAGTGTGATTTACTTGAGGATTAAGGATTTTATTTCTTTGCATAGTTTACTATGTGTAATTTATCATCCTGGGGCATTTCGGGCAGTTATTCAGTGTGTGTGGTTTAGTCATTGTGGTTTAGCAGTCATCTACTGCTTGGTTTAGTATTCACAGTATATGGTGTAGTAGTTATTGTATGGGGTTTTCAGCTATTGACAGTGCATAGTTTGGTAGTCACTGCATGCAGGGACGGATCTACTATGAAACTAATGAAGCTTAAGCTTCAGGGCCCCTAATCCCGAAGGAGCCCCAGAAGAGACTTTAGTCCACACTGCTTAAAATTTTTGGGTCTACCGTATGAGAAGGTTCTTTTTTTTAATAATAATATTAATAATATAGTGGAATTCAATACAAAATAATAGCTAAAATTAAAAGGCTATTAAAGTACCATGTAGGCTAGCTGTAACAGTTCAAGCTTCAGGGTCCCAAAAATGTAGGTCCACCATTGACTACATGTGGTGTAAGTCATTTAGGAAAATCAGTTAGCTGGAGTTGAATTTGCTGGAGTTGAATTCACAAAAATAGTGCCTGCACTCTGAAGGAAGAGTAATGTGGTGTGGAGGGTATCTGATGTTACGTATGCATATTTCCTGGAGGATAGCTGCATTATTACTGTAAAATTTGTAAGCAAGGGATCATACATCGCCTGAGGAATAAGAGGTAATGAAGGGAAAGGTAGAAACCGTAGAGTAGCCCCAGTTCGGGGAATCAAAAACCCATCTTTAGGTCATTACCTTGGCAGGAAATGACAGACGTGTAAAATAACAACATTGTTTTTTTTCTGTTCAACAGGTTGCATGGCTTCCCAGTCTGCATCGGGGGAATTCAACTGTGTAGCTACTACTGGTAAGGAGGGTACAAGTAAATTAATAATATTCACTCAATAGGGAATAGTAAAAGGTGTTTTTGTTACAACCCTACTGTTGAAGAATGGTACGCTTTTGATACACTTGAGAACCATTATTAAAGAAACGTTTTGCCAGCCAGTGGCTTCTTCAGTTCATTACAGAGAAGAACGGTGGAGGAGGAGGAGTTTGAGGTAATCAGTCCCTGAGCCTGGAGTCAATGTGTTCAGTCTATCAATCTTTGAGAAAGGTACAGGCTAGGGGACTGATTACCTCTAATAAATATTTCCTTTACAGGTTACCCGAAGGAAGTTTGCCACATCTCAGCCTGTACTACTGCCATTAATGACCACATCCAGCATGAACTGAATGCAGCATTTACATACATGTTGATGGTGAGGGCAATTATATTATTATTATTCTTATATTCAGGGACTGTCACACTCCTGGGTCTCATCAGGAGGTTTTGGGGGTTCATTATTATTACATTGATGGGGGAGTTTTAAACTCGCAGGGGTCATACAGTGCATGAAGAATGAGAGGCATTCAGGTTCAATCCGAGGCAAGAGAGAGCATACATGTCCAATTCCTTAGATATCAAGAAACCTCCCACAAGAAGTTAAGGGATTCAGTCTCAGAAGGACGAATGGAGTAGGCTTCAGAAGGAAGTTCATCTCCATCATTTCACAAAATTACATAAAATGAGCATCATCACTTACGAACAAGTTCCATGAGAAATATGTAATACATAGTTATCTTACAGATGTCACTCTGCAGTTACAAGTGTCACACACAGCCATCCTTTGTACTAATGTCACCCATGTAGGTGAATACAAATAGGTAGTGTGTCTCATGCTCAGCAGATGGAGGATCAAGCCTCCACGTTGTCTTGTGTTGAAGGGCCGACATGGGTTTAGGTAATGCTTAGCATGAATTATTACTTCTTGTACTAATGTCAATGAATAAACAGACATTTACTAAAACTTGAGTTTATAAACTCTATATAGTTTTGAGGGTTATTAGTGTAGATGTACCATGAAAGCTTCTTGGGCTGTGGGAAGAGGAAGTAGGGTGACAGTTGGTGCCACTGATGCAGTCTTTTCACAGAAGTGCTGCTGAAGAATCATCCTATTGTAAGCTATGTAGCTAAGTGAATATGGTGAATATATATTGGCCAAATTCACATCCAAAAACCTAAAAAAAAAACATAGCAGTTGGAGCAGTCTACAGATCACCTCACACTAATACTTAAGGAACACAATAACTGACTCAGAGATGAATAAACACCACCTGTTACTTGCTGGTGACTTTAATATAAACCTCAGCCAAGCAGCTGACCCCCCAAGTAACTGATTTCATAAACACTATGAGCAACTGCTTGCTGGAATCACAGAGACAAGTGCTTCATTACCCAATCATATCTGGACCAATAATATGTCCCCACTAAAAGCAGGGATATTCACAGACAACACTATGGACCACTACCCAACTTTTCACATAACCAACTTGGGTAGACTTCCTAAGGACATGACTAAAATCTTTTCAACTACATGATGGGCCATCAGTAAATAATTTTATAACTGCCTTATGTAACAATGACTGGCTGGGTGAGCTAGCAGACAGCCATGATATTGATGAACGTGTCAAAATATTTCTACACAGAACCCAAAACCTCTATAATAGATATTGTCCAATGAAAACGAAGCAGATCTCAGCAAAGAGACTAAACAGCCCATGGCTTACAAATAGTACACTTAATTCCATCGACAAAAAAACTATATGAAAAACAATTCAGACAGGGCCTATTAACAAAAGAACTAACTAAACGATATGCATCAATACTCACTAAGCTAATATGGAAGTCCAAACAAATGTATTATGTAAACAGGTTTAATGACATAAAAGGTGATTAGAAAAAGACCTAGAAAACCCTCACTGAAATTTTGGGCTCTAGAAAACTGTCTAGAAACAGATTAATTTAGGGAAAACAGACAAATCACATACAGCCTGTAGACACTGCCAACAAACTTAATGTCTTCTTTTCTGCTGTGTATATAATTAAAGCTAGCAAGCAAAATCCTAAACGCAAATACTCAGCCATAAGACTACCTTGCCGGTAATTACCCAAATACTCTGTATCTCACACCAACAAATCCTACTGAAGTCTCCCAATCATATATAAAAAAGCAGTTCATGTGCTGTCCCCCATTATTGCAACACTGTTTAACAAATTTGTTGAATCTTCAACATTTCCATTCATACTCAACACAGTTAGGGTTACCCTGATCCTCAAAGGAGGTGATCCTACAGAACTAAATAACTACAGACCAATATCTAACTTGATAAATTAGACACGTGCAACACTTTGGTATCTTTAATGAGGAAACGTTTTGCCACACAGTGGCTTCATCAGTCCATACCAAGGAGAATGGTGAAGAACAGGAGGAGTTTGAGGTAATCAGTCCCTCAGCCTTGAGTTGATGTAATCAGTCCACCAATCTTGAAAAGAATACAGCATATGTGTGAAGAAGTGACTTATATACTGTAGGCAGGAAAGATGCAGCAGTCATAGGTGGTGTCACATATGACAAATGTGGAAGTAGGTCGTGCCTAAAGGTTAGGCAAGTGAAGAATCCCCTGTATTAGATACTCATGTGTTGCACACGTGTCTAATTTATCAACTATCGGTTCTCTGAACCATTCATCGATATCTAACTTGCCTCTACACTCTTAAAATCTTCGAAAAAATAATACATAAACAAATCTACTCCTACCTCGTATCTCATCACATACTGAACCCCTGCCAGTTTGGGTTTAGGCCGAAAAAAAAGCAAAAATGATGCTGTTATTCAGATGCTCGAACTTCTATATACATGTACAGCACTTGAAAAAATTAATATCCTCTGGGGCTCTTCAAAGACCTACGGAGAGCATTTGATACAGTAGACCACAATATCTTGCACCTAAAACTAGAACATTACGGGATCAGGATACTCCCTCAGTTACCTAAAATCTTATCTTAGTGATAGACACCAGTATGTACATGTATATACAAATGACCTCCAATACTCAGCCTGTAGTTGTTGGAGTACCACAGGGAAGTGTCCTTGGTCCTCTGCTCTTTCTTATTTAAATCAGTGACCTCCCAAATGCATCTTGACTCCTGAAACAGTTCTATTTGCAGATGGCACCACTTACATCATCTCCCACCAAAACCCGGCTATATTTAGTGACACTGTAAACAGTGAGCTAATGAAATATCAAATTGGATGATGACCAACAAACTCACTCTCAATACAGACAAAACCTATTTATGTTTTTTTCCAAACAGAGCATTAAATATCCAGCACTAAATCTCCAGATACACTGAGGGCAAATTTCTAGGTCTCCACCTTGACTGCAGTCTTAAATTTCAGACCCACATCCAGCATATAACTAAGAAAGTTTCCAAAACAGTAGGCATCCTTTCCAAGATATGATACAATGCACCCCAAATGGTGCTCCTTACTTTATATCACTCTCTAATATACCCTTACCTCACCTATGGTATTTGTGCTTGGGAATCTACCACGGCCCATCACCTTAAACCTTTAATAACCCAACAAAAAACTGTGGTGAGGATGATCACAAATTTCTATGCCAAACAACACACCTCACCACTCTTCAAGAGCTTGAACTTACTTAATACAGCCTCTCCTCACTTAGCGATGTACTTGTTTACCAACACCTCAGACATACGACGGGCTCTCTGACCAGTATTTATACCTAAATAATGTATATTAGAGCTGATTTCCTCTATTCTGCTTATTTCAGTATACAGTACACTACTGTATAAACATTTAAAAATATACCAAAATGTTGTAAATGGTGCAAAGGTGACATTAAAACAATATCAAAGTTGGTTGACACAAACCCACTACCATTATAGTATGGTCCTTACATAGCGACGAATTCGTTTAACGACGTGGTCTCAGGAACGGAACTCTGTCGTTAAGTGAGGAGAAGCTGTATACAAAATATGCACACTTATTATTGTGCCTACTATATATACAGAACATTAAACTCCAATATAAACCCTCCGCTCAAACGTCTCCTAGACAGTTACAACAGAACACACACACATATCACAGGCACAAAACACGTTTTGACATCCCTCGTGTCCGTCTCACACTGTGCAAAAATTCAATGCAAATAAAGAGCTTGAAGATCTGGGACTCTTTGCCTGAACCAGCAAAAGGTCCCCTGCCCACAAATCAATGTAGGACTATACTTAAAAATCATCTCATCTCTCAATAATAACTATACCCACACTATGCTAATCTCTAACCAAATTAGAAGCAACTCTCCCAAATATTATTACAAACCTAAAAATGTATATTTGTGTCAGAAATTCTACTATCTCATATTAAAAACTGAGTAAAATGTTGAATATTTGAAGTTTGTCTAGATTTAAGTACTAGTCTAAGTATTAGGTTAAGTCTGCTTGAAATACCTCAGCATGATAGTGGCTTTCTTTTTTTTTTTTTTTTTTTTTTTATTATCACACCGGCCGATTCCCACCAAGGCAGGGTGGCCCGAAAAAGAAAAACTTTCACCATCATTCACTCCATCACTGTCTTGCCAGAAGGGTGCTTTACACTACAGTTTTTAAACTGCAACATTAACACCCCTCCTTCAGAGTGCAGGCACTGTACTTCCCATCTCCAGGACTCAAGTCCGGCCTGCCGGTTTCCCTGAATCCCTTCATAAATGTTACTTTGCTCACACTCCAACAGCACGTCAAGTATTAAAAACCATTTGTCTCCATTCACTCCTATCAAACACGCTCACGCATGCCTGCTGGAAGTCCAAGCCCCTCGCACACAAAACCTCCTTTACCCCCTCCCTCCAACCCTTCCTAGGCCGACCCCTACCCCGCCTTCCTTCCACTACAGACTGATACACTCTTGAAGTCATTCTGTTTCGCTCCATTCTCTCTACATGTCCGAACCACCTCAACAACCCTTCCTCAGCCCTCTGGACAACAGTTTTGGTAATCCCGCACCTCCTCCTAACTTCCAAACTACGAATTCTCTGCATTATATTCACACCACACATTGCCCTCAGACATGACATCTCCACTGCCTCCAGCCTTCTCCTCGCTGCAACATTCATCACCCACGCTTCACACCCATATAAGAGCGTTGGTAAAACTATACTCTCATACATTCCCCTCTTTGCCTCCAAGGACAAAGTTCTTTGTCTCCACAGACTCCTAAGTGCACCACTCACTCTTTTTCCCTCATCAATTCTATGATTCACCTCATCTTTCATAGACCCATCCGCTGACACGTCCACTCCCAAATATCTGAATACGTTCACCTCCTCCATACTCTCTCCCTCCAATCTGATATTCAATCTTTCATCACCTAATCTTTTTGTTATCCTCATAACCTTACTCTTTCCTGTATTCACCTTTAATTTTCTTCTTTTGCACACCCTACCAAATTCATCCACCAATCTCTGCAACTTCTCTTCAGAATCTCCCAAGAGCACAGTGTCATCAGCAAAGAGCAGCTGTGACAATTCCCACTTTGTGTGTGATTCTTTATCTTTTAACTCCACGCCTCTTGCCAAGACCCTCGCATTTACTTCTCTTACAACCCCATCTATAAATATATTAAACAACCACGGTGACATCACACATCCTTGTCTAAGGCCTACTTTTACTGGGAAAAAATTTCCCTCTTCCCTACATACTCTAACTTGAGCCTCACTATCCTCGTAAAAACTCTTCACTGCTTTCAGTAACCTACCTCCTACACCATACACTTGCAACATCTGCCACATTGCCCCCCTATCCACCCTGTCATACGCCTTTTCCAAATTCATAAATGCCACAAAGACCTCTTTAGCCTTATCTAAATACTGTTCACTTATATGTTTCACTGTAAACACCTGGTCCACACACCCCCTACCTTTCCTAAAGCCTCCTTGTTCATCTGCTATCCTATTCTCCGTCTTACTCTTAATTCTTTCAATTATAACTCTACCATACACTTTACCAGGTACACTCAACAGACTTATCCCCCTATAATTTTTGCACTCTCTTTTATCCCCTTTGCCTTTATACAAAGGAACTATGCATGCTCTCTGCCAATCCCTAGGTACCTTACCCTCTTCCATACATTTATTAAATAATTGCACCAACCACCAGTCAAATTATGAAATGTAAACACATTGTAACCTTTACAAAGAAATAAACTTTTGATTTGATTTGATAAGTGGTTACAGTATTGGGCCCACATTTTGCACTGATGAAGGTTCGAGTCCCTACCTATTCTTTTGTTCATTCAGCACTATCCAAACTGGAAGACCAGGAATGCAACTTGTTCTTTAGTTGGGATTCCTCACATGAATATTCTTTTACTAAAAAAAACATGTTTTTTGTCATGCTTCTGGTAAGCCCTTGAGGTTATTCAATTTTTATTTATTTTAGGGAGTTCAATTTGGCCAGTACACAATAGACAGACCAGGTATTTCCAAGTTCTTGCTGGAAGCTGCAACAGAAGAGCGAAGCCATGCCATCCAGATGTTAGACTACCTCAACACTCGGGGTATCAAGTCAAGTATGATGACCAGCCCTGCCTACAACTTTAAAACTATTGAAAAGGTCAGTTCATGCTTTCATATGCAGTTTGCATTGATACACTATAAAATAAATACTTTTAGTGCTGATACAAGATTTGAGTTGTTCTATGATATTGTTATTAACCCTTTCACTGTCAATACCCACCCTTTCCCAAATTGAAAGCCCCTTTTGTGTTGCTGTTTTCAAAACATAAAAAAAAATAATTTTATCTTCTAAAATTGTACAGAATCTTTTTTCTAAAGGTAATGACACCAGAAATGGAAAAATTGATGTGATTCTTACATAGTTACACAGATGTGAAATTGGAGGTTGAAGACCATTTGATGTAACAGTAATTTTGTTCAATTTGAGGCCTATTTTAGACCAATAACAGTTTTCAAACTACATACTGGTATGCCTTCTATATTATTCAGCGATTGCAAGAAACTAACCACTTAGTCCTCGATCAGTAATTTAGCCAATTATACACTAATTTCAACAAATTCCAATTTAAAAATAGTCCAAAACAAACATTGTAGGCATTCCAGCCACTAAAGCAACTCTCCCTCTGTTTACTGATCATGTTCCTAGACTTCTATATAACACTTGCCTTCATTTTGAATCTATCGTCAAGCAAAAATAAAATACAGTACCTGTTTTTCCTCAATTTCTCAGATAATAAATCATATTGCTACTGTATATTAAATAGTATAATGTCGCCATGGTTGTTCAATATATTATAGCTCGGTAATTATGTTTCATCTCCAAAGTATGTACAGTAATTGCCTTGGCATCATCATGGTCAAAATATCATAAGCTGAACTATCGTAAGTCGAGGAGCACCCGTATATACAGTATTCTTTTATTTTTACTTGGCAGTTTGGAGGGGTATGTTATATGTCTTTATACACTGTATATGCTTCTAAACTGTTGTATCTGGGTGCCTCTGCAAAGATAGTGATTATGTGTGAGTGAGGTGAAAGTGTTGAATGATAACGAAAGTATTTTCTTTTTGGGGATTTTCTTTCTTTTTGGGTCACCCTGCCTCAGTGGGAGACAGCCGACTTGTTGAAAAAAAAATTAATAACTTTAAAAATTTGGGCAATATTTTTTAAGGCAGTATTTAATGTACATGTATTCATACACAGTAAAATAATTTATTGTTTGACTTTCAGATCAATGGAATTAAAAACATGACATACGACAAAGCTTTACAGGACGCTCTCGATATGGAAATTCAGGTTTGTGATTGAACAGTACCATAATAATGCACAGTATGACATTACCATACTGAGTAATGTTCAGTCTAATGTTTCTCCCAATATTTAAAATGGTGTAAAAGCAGTAAAGTCAAATCTATTGGGAGTTCCTCTAAATCAAGATGTACAGTATATTTAGCAATTAGTTATTTTAGGCAAATATACATTAAACCACTTATACCCAAGCTTCTTTATTGTATCTTATTCTGGTGCCCCGTGGCCTGGTGGTAAATGCTCTCGCTTCACATGGCGAGGGTCCGGGTTTGATTCCCAGCGATGGGGTGGAAACATTGGGGATGTTTCCTTACACCGGTTGTCTATGTTCACCCATCAGTAAAATGGGTACCTGGGCATTAGTTGACTTGTGTGGCTTGCATTCTGGGACAAAACTGACTTATTTGCCCAAAAAGCTCTGCATAGCAAGTGGCTTTCTATATAGTAGTATGTCATTGATGTCAGGTAGGCCTATATACCTTGTACATGTTTTTTTTTTATTTTATATTATCACACTGGCTGATTCCCACCAAGGCAGGGTGGCCCGAAAAAGAAAAACTTTCACCATCATTCACTCCATCACTGTCTTGCGAGAAGGGTGCTTTACACTACAGTTTTTAAACTGCAACATTAACACCCCTCCTTCAGAGTGCAGGCACTGTACTTCCCATCTCCAGGACTCAAGTCCGGCCTGCCGGTTTCCCTGAACCCCTTCATAAATGTTACTTTGCTCACACTCCAACAGCACGTCAAGTATTAAAAACCATTTGTCTCCATTCACTCCTATCAAACACGCTCATGCATGCCTGCTGGAAGTCCAAGCCCCTTGCACACAAAACCTCCTTTACCCCCTCCCTCCAACGTTTCCTAGGCCGACCCCTACCCCGCCTTCCTTCCACTACAGACTGATACACTCTTGAAGTCACTCTGTTTCGCTCCATTCTCTCTACATGTCCGAACCACCTCAACAACCCTTCCTCAGCCCTCTGGACAACAGTTTTGGTAATCCCGCACCTCCTCCTAACTTCCAAACTACGAATTCTCTGCATTATATTCACACCACACATTGCCCTCAGACATGACATCTCCACTGCCTCCAGCCTTCTCCTCGCTGCAACATTCATCACCCATGCTTCACACCCATATAAGAGCGTTGGTAAAACTATACTCTCATACATTCCCCTCTTTGCCTCCAAGGACAAAGTTCTTTGTCTCCACAGACTCCTAAGTGCACCACTCACCCTTTTCCCCTCATCAATTCTATGATTCACCTCATCTTTCATAGACCCATCCGCTGACACGTCCACTCTCAAATATCTGAATACATTCACCTCCTCCATACTCTCTCTCCCCAATCTGATATCCAATCTTTCATCACCTAATCTTTTTGTTATCCTCATAACCCTACTCTTTCCTGTATTCACTTTTAATTTTCTTCTTTTGCACACCCTACCAAATTCATCCACCAATCTCTGCAACTTCTCTTCAGAATCTCCCAAGAGCACAGTGTCATCAGCAAAGAGCAACTGTGGGAACTCCCACTTTATGTGTGATTCTTTATCTTTTGACTCCATGCCTCTTGCCAAGACCCTCGCATTTACTTCTCTTACAACCCCATCTATAAATATATTAAACAACCACGGTGACATCACACATCCTTGTCTAAGGCCTGCTTTTACTGGGAAATAATTTCCCTCTTTCCTACATACTCTAACTTGAGCCTCACTATCCTCATAAAAACTCTTCACTGCTTTCAGTAACCTACCTCCTGCACCATACACCTGCAACATCTGCCACATTGCTCCCCTATCCACCCTGTCATATGCCTTTTCCAAATCCATAAATGCCACAAAGACCTCTTTAGCCTTTATTTACTACAAGTACATGTACTTGTAGTAAACAAAGATTTTTTTTTTTTAACACGTCGGCCGTCTCCCACCGAGGCAGGGTGACCCAAAAAAGAAAGAAAATCCCCAAAAAGAAAATGCTTTCATCATCATTCAACACTTTCACCACACTCACACATTATCACTGTTTTTGCAGAGGTACTCAGAATACAACAGTTTAGAAGCATATACGTATAAAGATACACAACATATCCCTCCAAACTGCCAATATCCCAAACCCCTCCTTTAAAGTGCAGGCATTGTACTTCCCATTTCCAGGACTCAAGTCCAACTATATGAAAATAACCGGTTTCCCCGAATCCCTTCACTAAATATTACCCTGCTCACACTCCAACAGATCGTCAGGTCCCAAGTACCATTCGCCTCCATTCACTCCTATCTAACATGCTCACGCACGCTTGCTGGAAGTCCAAGCCCCTCGCCCACAAAACCTCCTTTACCCCCTCTCTCCAACCCTTTCGAGGACGACCCCTACCCCGCCTTCCTTCCCCTATAGATTTATATGCTTTCCATGTCATTCTACTTTGATCCATTCTCTCTAAATGACCAAACCACCTCAACAACCCCTCTTCTGCCCTCTGACTAATACTTTTATTAACTCCACACCTTTTCCTAATTTCCACACTCCGAATTTTCTGCATAATATTTGCACCACACATTGCCCTTAGACATGACATCTCCACTGCCTCCAACCGTCTCCTCGCTGCTGCATTTACCACCCAAGCTTCACATCCATATAAGAGTGTTGGTACTACTATACTTTCATACATTCCCTTCTTTGCCTCCATAGATAACGTTTTTTGACTCCACATATACCTCAACGCACCACTCACCTTTTTTCCCTCATCAATTCTATGATTAACCTCATCCTTCATAAATCCATCCGCCAACATGTCAACTCCCAAGTATCTGAAAACATTCACTTCTTCCATACTCCTCCTCCCCAATTTGATATCCAATTTTTCTTTATCTAAATCATTTGATACCCTCATCACCTTACTCTTTTCTGTGTTCACTTTCAACTTTCTACCTTTACACACATTCCCAAACTCATCCACTAACCTTTGCAATTTTTCTTCAGAATCTCCCATAAGCACAGTATCATCAGCAAAAAGTAACTGTGTCACTTCCCATTTTGAATTTGATTCCCCATAATTTAATCCCACCCCTCTCCCAAACACCCTAGCATTTACTTCTTTTACAACCCCATCTATAAATATATTAAACAACCATGGTGACATTACACATCCCTGTCTAAGACCTACTTTTACCGGGAAGTAGTCTCCCTCTCTTCTACACACCCTAACCTGAGCCTCACTATCCTCACAAAAACTCTTTACAGCATTTAATAACTTACCACCTATTCCATATACTTGCAACATCTGCCACATTGCTCCCCTATCCACTCTATCATATGCCTTTTCTAAATCCATAAATGCAATAAAAACTTCCCTACCCTTATCTAAATACTGTTCACATATATGCTTCAATGTATTATTTTTTAAATACACTACCTAACAGAATCACTACCTAACTGAATGCAACCATATGACCTGTCTTTGTAATACTCACTTGTGCTTCATAGTAATCTGTTTACATTAATGTTTTATCACTGATTTCATCATTGCTTAGTTAATCTTAAGTTAATTTTAAGCCAGCCCGTAATGCTATGCATAGTATAAGTGGCTTTGGCATGCTGCTCTTATCTGTATTTTTTTTGTACCTCTGTATGTTTGCTCAAATTGGAAATAAATAAATAAATAAATAAATAAACACTTGATCTACACATCCCCTACCCACTCTGAAACCTCCTTGCTCATCCACAATCCTACATTCTGTCTTACCTCTAATTCTTTCAATTATAACCCTACCGTACACTTTTCCTGGTATACTCAGTAAACTTATTCCTCTATAATTTTTACAATCTCTTTTGTCCCCCTTCCCTTTATATAAAGGGACTATACATGCTCTCTGCCAATCCCTAGGTACCTTCCCCTCTTTCATACATTTATTAAACAAAAGTACCAACCACTCCAACACTATATCCCCCCCTGCTTTTAACATTTCTGTCATGATCCCATCAGTTCCAGCTGCTTTACCTCCTTTCATTCTACGTAATGCCTCACGTACCTCCCCCACACTTACATTCTGCTCTTCGTCACTCCTAAAAGATGGTATACCTCCCTGGCCAGTGCATGAAATTACCGCCTCCCTTTCTTCCTCAACATTTAAAAGTTCCTCAAAATATTCTCGCCATCTACCTAATACCTCCCTCTCCCCATCTACTAACTCCCCTACTCTGTTTTTAACTGACAAATCCATACTTTCCCTAGGCTTTCTTAACTTGTTTAACTCACTCCAAAATTTTTTCTTATTTTCATTAAAATTTCTTGACAGTGCCTCTCCCACTCTATCATCTGCTCTCCTTTTGCACTCTCTCACCACTCTCTTCACCTTTCTTTTACTCTCCATATACTCTGCTCTTCTTATAACACTTCTGCTTTGTAAAAACCTCTCATAAGCTAACTTTTTCTCTTTTATCACACCCTTTACTTCTTCTTTCATCACACCCTTTACTTCATCATTCCACCAATCACTCCTCTTTCCTCCTGCCCCCACCCTCCTATAGCCACAAACTTCTGCCCCACATTCTAATACTGCATTTTTAAAACTATTCCAACCCTCTTCAACCCCCCCACTACTCATCTTTGCACTAGCCCACCTTTCTGCCAATAGTCGCTTATATCTCACCCGAACTTCCTCCTCCCTTAGTTATATACTTTCACCTCTCTCTTACTTATTGTTGCCACCTTCCGCTTGTCCCATCTACCTCTTACTCTAACTGTAGCTACAACTAAATAATGATCTGAAATATCAGTTGCCCCTCTATAAACATGTACATCCTGAAGCCTACCCATCAACCTTTTATCCACCAATATATAATCTAACAAACTACTTTCATTACGTGCTATATCATACCTTGTATATTTATTTATCCTCTTTTTCATAAAATATGTATTACTTATTGCCAAACCTCTTTCTACACATAGCTCAATTAAAGGCTTCCCATTTTCATTTACCCCTGGCACCCCAAATTTACCTACTACTCCATCTACATTTTTACCCACTTTAGCATTGAAATCCCCAACCACAAGTACTCTCACACTTGGTTCAAAACTCCCCACATGCTCACTCAACATTTCCCAAAACCTCTCTCTCTCCTCTACACTTCTCTCTTCTCCAGGTGCATATACACTTACTATTACCCACTTTTCACATACATCCTTTATTTTACTCCACATAATCCTTGAATTAATACATTTATACTCCCTCTTTTCCTGCCATAGGTTATCCTTCAACATTATTGCTACTCATTCTTTAGCTCTAACTCTATTGAAAACCCTCCATTCAAAACCTCTCTGTTTCTCTCTACATCTACCCAGTTTTATAAACTTTTTTAGTAATTGTATACAGGAGAAGGGGTTACTAGCCCATTCTCCCGGCATTTTAGTCGTACGACACGCATATCCACTTCCCCATGGACTTACTATTAGAAAAAGGAGGAAAACCTAGATGTATGTATATATATATATGCACTGTTGTCAGCAAGATATCCCATCTTAGCGTGTTTATGAGACAGAAAAAGAAAACCAGCAATCCTATTGCAAAACAGTTATCTAATCCCATTTACTTCTCTCCACTAAAACTCTCCCACCCCCTTCAGCTTCTCATTCATAACATCCACAATCACCTCTTTTTTTATCATTCGCACAACATCCACGCACATTCAGACATCCCACTTTGACAATTTTCTTCTTTTTAGTAATCTGTACAGGAAAAGGGGTTACTAGCCCATTGTTCCCAGCATTTTAGTTGACTTTTACAACAGGCATGGCTTATGGAGGAAAGATTCTTATTCCACTTCCCCATGGATATAAAAGGAAAAGTAATAAGAACAAGAACTATTAAGATAAAATCAAAGAAAACTCAGATGAGTGTGTATAAATAAACGTGTACATGTATGTGCAGTGTGACCTAAGTGTAAGCAGAAGTAGCAAGACGTACCTGTAATCTTGCATATTTATGATACAGACAAAAGACACCAGCAATCCTACTATCATGTAAAACAATGACAGGCTCTCATTTTACACTCACCTGGCAGAATGGTAGTACCTCCCTGTTTGGTTGCTGTCTATCAACCTACTACTTATAATATTATACAGTACTACAGCTGATCTTGAACAAATTTTTTTGTGTATGTGTATATTAACTGCCTGTACCTGTATATGTATTTTTTGACAGGTGACAGTAAAGATTTACGAAGTGGTGAAGAATTGTGAAAATGACTACCATGCAGCTGATGTATTCACCAATCCTATTCTGGAGGAGCAGCATGATGGCATTCGCAAGCTTCAGGGAGCTATTCGTGCCTTTAATGATTTGACCCGAGGTTACACTAATAATGAGTCAGCATATGCTATGGCAGAATATATCTTTGACCGCAAAATGCTGAAAGGCGAGATTATCCAGGGGATGCACTAAATGAATATAACTACTAAAGCTTATGTGTTGTAGAAACCATAAAAAAGTAGAAAACATGATGCATTCATATTTCTTTTTCTAATTTTTATAATACACAGGTTAACTTCCACCAAGGTAGAGTGGCCCAAACAATGGATAACTCATTGTTATTCATTCAATAAATGTATTGCCAGAAGTGCTGACATTGTAGTTCATATGGCTCTCCAAACTGCAACATCCTCCACCTCTCCTTCAGGGTGCACGCACTGTACTTCCCATCTCCAGAACTCAAGTCCGGCTAACTGGTTTCCCTGAACCCCTTCATAAATGTTAACCTGCATGTTATGTCATAAAAACCACTTGCCTCATTTTTCTAATATATTACTGAAATCTTGCAAACTGAAAATACACCTCTACACAATTTTGTATGTACAAACAAAGATTTTATTAATTCAGTCTGGGGAAATATCCAGTACAGTATTAATCAAATATTATACCATTTCCACATTAGGTACAAGGTTTTTTTGAATGAGATACTTTTAACATTTTTTTTTTTGCAATTTATCATGATCTACAATTCAGAATGTGGATAATAATTTTTTTTATATAAAGATAAATTAACAGTTTGATTTGAGAGCCCCCTAGAGTTTGGGATCTAAAAATGTTAACATTACCAGACTTCTGTAAACTTTTTCATGTCCTGTTGCTAAATTTATTGTCTTTCCTAAGAGCATAAACTTAGCTAGTTTTTGTGTTTTATTTTACAGGTGATATTAATATAACTTTATTGTATAGCTTCTCAGTATTTGTATGTTTAACAGCACTACCTTATGAGATTATTGTAGTGGTAAACAATGTATTGTATATGGCTGTAATGAAAACTTTCGAGTAACCAATAAAGACTTCACAGCCTGAAAAATATTAATATCCTAAATAAAAATCTTGTAATAAAAAAAGTATTGTTTCACACTAATTATGATGAAAACTTCAATTCACTTCTTATAAATTCTAAACATACAGAAATCCCTGGTTATTAGTGAATGGTTAAGTTTCACATAACTGTTACAAACCCTGTAAAGGGATTATTAACAGACTCCTGACTGTCTTCAAGAGCGAATTCAGTTTCACATAACTGTTACAAATCCTGTGAAGGGATTATTAACAGACTCCTGACTGTCTTCAAGAGCGAATTCAGTTTCACGTAACTGTTACAAATCCTGTAAAGGGATTATTAACTGACTCTCCTGACCGTCTTCAAGAGTGAATTCAAGTTACTTAAGATCATGCCTGATTAACCAGGCTGCAATGCCTATATTGAACTGAGAACACCAAGTGACTGACCAGCCAAAGCAGGATTAAAGGTCAGGCCAGCTATCTAGGGCACTGACCTATAAGGAGTTCCAAACATCAGTGAGAGATGTATTTCAGTTTCTGTGCAGTCCAAGGAAGGTATCCTTGTATCTCAAAAACCTGGCCCCCTTTACTTTAATGCATGCAAAAGCAATATTACAAGACAATCAAAATTTTCATGCAGCAAAATATGAAAACCATGTATGAAGTGCTGAATAAATATTTAAAAAATAATGGTACCTGACTGTAAGGATGCCAGAACAAAAAAAAAAGCCTGTCTGGGGAACTCAAATTTCTGTCTGGCCCTGGCCAGGCCAATAAATGAGAAGATTGGTCTGAGACCAGGACATGGGAGAAATAATCCCCTAAACACTTAACAAAGGCAATCATAGGTTGTGAGCCATTTTGTCTGAACCCACATATGGTAACCTTCCAAATGTAGTCTCCACTAATTTAGCTCTCTTACTCACAGAGACATGCAAGTCTTTTCCTTACCTTCTTCTCTCACTGCCTTGTCAGAGCAACTCCTTATAACCATTCCTAAGCTAAAATACAATTTTACCAAGGCAGATATGATTGAAGAGGCAACAACAGAGAGGCTTAGACCTTGGATACTCTATTAGGGATAGTCAACTGGAAACAGAATGATACACGGAAAAAAAACAAAATTATCAAAAGAATGTCTTAATTAAATGGAACTTCCTGATACTTGACAGCTATGTCAAGGCCATAAAAATTTAATAAAATAGGATGAAGGAAGCTGAAAAGTGTTCATCTTAGGCACCAACAGCAGCTGTCATTCAGGAAATGGCCAAAGTTCCACTTGACACTCAGAGTTAGGTCATAGAAAGCAAAAACTGTGGCATTCCAGCTGATTTTTGCTCAAGGAGAGGATCCTAAACAATGTAAATTATTTTTTTAGCAACTTTGTTGTGTCCCAGAGTAGCAGTTGCTATTCTGTGACCCTAGGAAAAAATCTTGCTTTGAGAACATGCTGTAGCCTCCTCACATTACTGGTTTGCTTATACCACAATAACTTTCCTCTAACCTCTGACTTGTAGCTTAGTGGTTAAAGCATTATGCTTACAATAAAAAAATTCTGAGTTCAATTCCCTGGTAAGGCTGGATGTATGAGCAAGTCTTCTTGTACCTAGTGCCTCTGTTCACCTAAGAATCAACAGGTAGTCATCTCTACAAATTCACAAAGGATTATGTTCCTAGAGGTTCCACAAAGTAAGAAACTGTGAATACTTTATGTACTGCAAATACAAAATTAAGTCTGCTTGACATATTTTTTTCAAATTTGGGCTCATTCTGTGTTTCAAAAGATCATATGTTAGTAATACGTTGCTCAACTCGAGTTAATACTGACAGTCACAAGAAATAATGACCAGAATAAAAAATAGATATAGTGTAAGAAATCATTGAGATCACTGAACCAGAACAACTTTGGATAACTCAATCTGTTTGCAGGTTGCCCACAAATAGACTGAATTATCAAAATTCACAAATACTAAAGCCTGTGAACTTATAGGAACAAATGCATCTGGGTATTAGTTGACTGCTGCTCTGCTCCTGTAATTATAACTAGGTAATCACGCTATCATCAAGAGAAAATGTTGGTGCATCATTTCTTGCTGACCCACTTCCAGCCATCTCTAACCTGATAAGTGCATGCAAAGTTGTCTCGTACCCAAGATTTCAACAGATGAAGCAGCACCTCAGCAATGCTCCCAGACCAATATAATAAACCCAACAAGTGCCAAGCCCATGTTGGTCACACAACACTGTTCGTGGACACTGTGCAACTAACCTGACCACTTTAAATTTTGTAAGGAGAATACTTGTGCAAGTGTGTTAGATCAGAATGAGTGGAGAAAAGTAGTTTTTATGGTTTGTGGTGCTGTTGGAGGGTAAGCAAAGTAGCATTTATGAAGGGATGCAGGAACAGCAGTCAGCCAGACTTGAGTCCTGGAGGGACAATACAGTGCCTGCACTGACGGAGAGGTGGAAATGCTGCAGTTCACAGAGTCATTAAAATTGTGATGTCTCCACACTTCTGGTAAGACAGCTGTTGAATGAATAATGTCAATTTTTTTTTTTGGTCACCTCACCTTGGTGAGATAAAGCTACTGCATTAAAAATAATAAATAAAAACTACATCAACACACACAGGAGGGGTGTTAATGTTGCAGTTTAAAAACTGTAGTGTAAAGCACCCTTCTGGCAAGACAGTGATGGAGTGAATGATGGTGAAAGTTTTTCTTTTTCGGGCCACCCTGCCTTGGTGGGAATCGGCCAGTGTGATAATAAAAAAAAAAAATAAATAAATAATCAACACACAGTGGAACAGAATTCTTCCTCCGTAAGCCATGCATATTGTAAGAGGCGACTAAAATGCTGGGAGCAAGGGGGCTACTAACCCCCTTCTCTTGTATACATTACTAAATTTAAAAGGGAGACTTGTTTTTCTTTTTTAGGTCACCCTGTCGGTGGGATACTGATGGTTTGTTGGAAAAAAAAAATCAACACACACTCCCAACCCTACCTATGCTAAAAGCCAAGAATGCTGGACCAGGGCAGTACTCTACCTTGGTTTATTAGCAGTTTTCTCTATAAACCTAACTGATAATTGTTCCTTCCAATCACTTCTGCCTTGGATATCTCTTGACAAATGGAACTAACTTTTTACTCCAGTTTAGCAGTGAGGCTTTAGGCATGGGATTATGATCAGACATGTCTGATATGTGAAAGGGAAGAAGTGCTTCAGTTTTCTATAAGAGGATATGACTTATAGATAAGATGGGATTAAACCTCTTAAAGAAAATTCCACAATGAGAGGTGCATGTGATAACGTATGGCACAAGAACAAGAACAATTTCCAGCTCAGCTGCAGTATGATGACAGTACTGTAAAACTGATCTAACAATTATGAGCATAAATAGTATTAAGAAATCCTCACTCCTGGTGATGGACTAGTTTCAGCATAACCACTACTCAGTGTTGTGGCAAACATTATACTGTATACAGCAATGAATACAAAATAAGTGGTTAGTAAAACATACAGATAACAATGCACACAATATATTACTTAATCCTATTACACTGTAAACTTACATACCACTGGAGATAAAAAAAAATTCTCTCAATACTTTCTGGTTAAAACACACAATAATAATATAAAATCACAAGATATAAATATTCCATAGGCACATACAATTACATAAGAAGAACATAAGAAAGAAGGAACACTGCAACAAGCCTAACGACCCATGCAAAGCAGGTCCATGCCATGCCACCCCCTGGCCTAGAACAATGACCACCTAGTCAGGTCACTTCCACTTAAGGAAGGAGCATGGCACCAGACCTGGTAGCCCAAGCTAGTCAGGTCCAACTCACACTCACCCACACCCACTCATGTATTTATCCAACCTATTTTTAAAACTACACAAGATCTTAGCTTCTATGATGGTACTCGGGAGTTTGTTCCACTCATCCACAACTCTATTACCAAACCAGTGCTTTCCTATGTCCTTCCTGAATCTGAACTTTTCCAACTTGAAACCATTGCTGCGAGTCCTGTCTTGGCTGGATATTTTCAGCACACTATTTACATCCCCTTTATTTATTCCTGTTTTCCATTTATACACCTCAATCATATCCCCCCTAATTCTACGCCTTTCTAGAGAGTGCAGATTCAGGGCCCTCAGTCTATCCTCATAGGGAAGGTTTCTGATACATGAGATCAGCTTTGTCATCCTCCTCTGTATGTTTTCCAGTGCACTTATATCCATTCTGCAATATGGTGACCAGAACTGTGCAGCATAATCTAAATGAGGCCTAACCAAGGATATATAGAGTTGAAGAACAACCTGAGGACTTCTATTATTTATACTTCTTGATATGAAGCCAAGGATTCTGTTAAGTTTATTGGGAACACTTATGCACTGTTGTCTTGGTTTCAGATTACTGCTAACCAGAAATCCTAAATCCTTTTTGCAATCAGTAGTATTAAGATCTACACTATTTAGTTTATAAGTGGCATGGTCATTGTCCTGTCCAACATTTAGAACTTTGCATTTGTCTATATCAAACTGCATCTGCCACTTCTCCGACCACTGCATCAGTCTATTCAAATCATCCTGGAGTACAGTAACACTAATTTTAATTACTGTAAGCCAGAGCATGGTACGACACGTCTGTCCCCTCATGTATTAATGGCATACAAAACCGACAAGTAAATGAATAAGACACGAGATACTGTGTAGACATTCTTCTGATGTCTCCCCTATTATTCTCAATTTTGAATTGGCAAAGTCACTGCTGGGTGAAACATCTCCACAATAAAGATACCTAAGTGTTGAACATGTTTTATTCATCTGTCCTTTCTTAGTCCAAGATATTAATGATGTGAAAAGACCCTGTCCAACTGCTATGATTTTCTCACCAAAGCACAAGGCTGGGATTCCTCATCCCTTTATTATGCACTCTAATACTGAATTAAATATCACATACAGTAGAGTTTACCTGCTTCTGAGAGAGTTACAAAAATATACAGCATATCACTATTATTATCTTGTTTAAACAGGATTATGCACATGTTATCTAGACAATAAACTGGGTGAGGCATGAGGAGGAAGAAAGAAACTGAAATATGTGCAGAGGTGGGGAAGATCATCTGGTGTGAGCAGCGAACCACTGCACCTCTCACTGCCCTCTCACTCAGTGGTATCAGCATCAGTGACTTTAGTAGCAATCATGGCGCATGGGCACGTGCCACAGTTTAAGCCAAGGCACAGGCTTTAAGTCACAAAATTTTTTGATGAAAAAACATCCCCACTATTTATGGGAGAAAAAGGGGTATGGGGCATTTAGGACTGATCCAAGGAAAGGGAGGTAACTCAGATTCACTGTATCAAGAGCCTTTCATTGCAGCAAAGAATCCCCTTGAAGGGTAAAGAATAAAATAATTTGCATAAACCAAAGTCAAAAATTGTATAATACAGTATATATAGTTGTTAATACTGTAGTTAACATGGAAGTTGAACGTTTTTATCTGATACTGGAGAGTCTAGTGACAACAATTAGGTGGCTTGACAAATTGGTACCATGTCTCTTTATATTCTGGCCCATAAAATAAAATTTTTTATTTACATAAATCATTGCAATTATTTTCTCCACAACTTAAGTAAAATTCAGGAGCGTAATCGTGTTTATAATTTTTTTCATGAATGAAGGCTTTCAAGCAGGTGTCTATATAAGCCAATATTTCACCTCATAAAAAATTTATATTAAATTTAAATATTTTGTTTAAAAACCACAAGCACTTAAAACAGTAAATGGAAACCCATAGTAAAGTCACAATTTAATGGACTAATAAGGGTAAGAGGATGGCCAGTAATGGTGACTGTGGTGATAGAAGTGAATCTGATTGTAACATTACTCAGCACTTCTGTGACTAATGGACTTTGTCCACTGTTTCCGAGTCAGTTGACACCACACTTTTTCTTTGTGTTTAGCACATCGGCCATTTCCCACCAAGGTAGGGTGACCCAAAAAAGAATAAACACTTTCATCATCACTAACTCCATCACTCTTGCCAGAGGTGTGCCGATACTACAGTTCAGCAGATTCTGTCCCATATTATTTGAAGCCCATAAATGGAGGTCCATTAAATCGAGGGTTTACTGTACAATACATACTTTGCCAAGCCACAACTCGGCTAACCAAGACCTTTTATACAGCGGTTAGTTAAGTCCAGTTCTCCAACTAACACTGATGAGGCTCCTTCTAGTTTAAGGTCTATTTGCTTTAATTCATTTCCTTCCACTTCTTTAATTGAGAATGATCTGAGTATAAAGAATTAAGCTAATTAATGCATATCCTAAAAAGATGGAAAAAATCCATTTTAAATTATATTTTTTTTTATCATACTGGCCATCTGGCACCATGGCAGGGATTGTCCAAAAAAAATCATTATTAATTCAACAGCTGTCTTGCCAGAGGTGTACAGACATACATAACAATTCAAAAGATTTACAAGTCCTTTTTATTATAAAAGAACTATTATAATATAATGCACAAAAGATTTGAAGATCTAGAGTATTTTTTTTTTAACACACCAATCATTTCTCACCAATGTGTTGTGAACCAAGAAAATGAGAAAACACATTCACCATCAATCATTCAATTATTGTCTTGCCAGAAGTGTGCTGACATCAGTTCAGATGTCTCTCCAAACTGCAACACTACAGTCTCATTATGACTCCACCACAGATATTGGTTTACCTAAAATTCCCCCACCACAAACTTTCACTTTGATATATGTGACACTGCTGTAAAGCCGAGAATGTTGTATTGGAGCTGGATAAATTTCACTTCTCGCACTCAAACTTGTAAAATAAGCTTGTACTCTCTCACATTTTACTTCAATTTGTAAAAATATGCTTATCCTATCTCACAACCACACTTCTACAAGCTAAATAAAATGATATATGCAAACTAACCTTATCGTCCATCCATTTTCTTCAGTATCTACCACCATTGGTGGTTGATCAGGATTTTCTGTCATTACTTGCTCTGTGCTTTCAAGTGAATTTCCTGATGCCAAATTTTCATTCTCTTCAATATGAGCATTATCCTCAAGTTTTCCAGAGTTATTCTCACATATCAGAGTTACTATCCTGAAAAGCAAAGGATTAATAATTAATACAGTTACCCTTGCAAAACACAGGGAATACATTACTGAAAAATAGGCATGTAATTAAAAATTGTATTATGTGGGGTGAAGAATGAGTCAAATAAGGCTTCATTTTAGACAGCTTAATATATACCAAGTAGTTTTCTTTTATTTTTGCACCTGACAATATTAAAAAACTTGATCAGGATTATAACTGTCCTCAGAAAATAATTTGTGCAGAGACAGCCGAGTAGCTTCCCATGACTAAATGATCAGCTGATGAGCCCTTGCAACCAAACATTTTTATGAAGCACTTAGCATACTTAGCATACACTATTGTGAAGACTTTCCTTTCTTCTCACACATGATTTAATAGCACAGGAGGCTTTCTTTTTTCTCTTAGTATCTACGTACTAAGCAAGGCCACTTTTTTTTCCAACTTAATCCACACTTTAGAAACTTTCCTGTAGTCAAATTCAGACAAGACCAAGGCTGAATGATAAGGATTTAAAAAACAAATTGTCTCTTGGCTCCCCAGGAAAACAGAATTTTTTCGATAAAATTTAATCAACGAAGATAATGAACATGAACTTTGCCTTTGTGTTACAGGTGTATCACTGGTGACTGTGGCTGGACCCAGATGTAGCTCAAGGCTGAAGGGAACAACTGGCCCACACCACTTGTAACACAATGACACAATTAGTGCCACCCTCCAGCTTATTCCACACACGAATAACCTGAAACAAATGTAGACTCCATGGATTAAATCAAAATGATGTACCAGTAGTCTACATGGATTAAAGAAGGGTGTAGTGTATACAGATTAGAGTAGCATGATGTAGTTTATACAGATTAGAGTAGCATGATGTAGTTTACATGGTTTAAATCAGAATGCTCTAGAGTCAAGTTCTAATGGCAATTCACTGGGTTAGCGGTGCACCTAGGAGTCTGTGGAGACAAAGAACTTTGTCCTTGGAGGCAAAGAGGGGAATGTATGAGAGTATAGTTTTACCAACGCTCTTATATGGGTGTGAAGCATGGGTGATGAATGTTGCAGCGAGGAGAAGGCTGGAGGCAGTGGAGATGTCATGTCTGAGGGCAATGTGTGGTGTGAATATAATGCAGAGAATTCGTAGTTTGGAAGTTAGGAGGAGGTGCGGGATTACCAAAACTGTTGTCCAGAGGGCTGAGGAAGGGTTGTTGAGGTGGTTCGGACATGTAGAGAGAATGGAGCGAAACAGAGTGACTTCAAGAGTGTATCAGTCTGTAGTGGAAGGAAGGCGGGGTAGGGGTCGTCCTAGGAAAGGTTGGAGGGAGGGGGTAAAGGAGGTTTTGTGTGCAAGGGGCTTGGACTTCCAGCAGGCATGCGTGAGCGTGTTTGATAGGAGTGAATGGAGACAAATGGTTTTTAATACTTGACGTGCTGTTGGAGCGCGAGCAAAGTAACATTTATGAAGGGGTTCAGGGAAACCGGCAGGCCGGACTTGAGTCCTGGAGATGGGAAGTACAGTGCCTGCACTCTGAAGGAGGGGTGTTAATGTTGCAGTTTAAAAACTGTAGTGTAAAGCACCCTTCTGGCAAGACAGTGATGGAGTGAATGATGGTGAAAGTTTTTCTTTTATGGGCCACCCTGCCTTGGTGGGAATCGGCCAGTGATAATAAAAAAAAAAAAATGTATTACACTGGACAGTAATAACATGTAAGAATATTCTGAGTGTTATCTGTGACCCTCACCACAGTACAGCTGGGATGCCAACTTATGATGTTATGGTACACCTGAAAATCATTTGTTATACAGATGTTCAGAACTCAGAACCCAGTTTTCCATAGACATCCATGTTATAATCAAAGATGATTTCCTGAAGCATAAAATTATGGGTTTAATTTAATTTAGTTTTAATAATGAAATAAAAAATATTTTATGATACTACTTACATGAGTCCTCCTCTATTCCCTTTCCTCCCTCTCCCATTCTCTAGCCTCCCTCCTTCTCTTGCATTCTCTTTTGCCCACTCTTTCTTTCTCTCCCACCCTCTCTCCTACCATATCTGACAACACTACACAGGTGGCAGCAACTGGACTGCCTCAATCTCTTCCATTTTCTTCCTCACTTTCTCCCTCACTCCTGGTGAGGGTTGGTGCAGACCAGACTGTAGCTTGGGAGGGAGGGTGAGTGACAGCCAAGCTGCTGCACCTTACTCATTTACACACACTGGACGATGTGGCCAGGGCGCCACCCGGTGGACTAATGTAATTATTTATTCTACAGGTCTTGACCAATCACTGCTAAACATACTTAAGTCCTATACACATGCATAAAACTTATCAGCTGCCTCCCATCAAGGAAGGGAACCTTAAAGAAGAAAACACATCCACCAACATTCACTCAATTGCTGTGTTTCCAGAAGTGTGCTGATATCACAATCAAATTAACCCTTCCTTCAGAGTGCAGGCATTGTACTTCCCACCTCCAGGACTCGAGCGTGGCTAACCAGTTTTCCCGAATCCCTTCATAAATGTTACTTTGCTCACACTTCAACAGCATGTCCAGCACCTCAACAACCCCTTCTCAGCCCTCTGGATAATAATACTCTTAGCAGCCCTGCACCTCCCTCCAGTCTCCAAACTACAAATTGTCTGCATAATATTCACACCACATGTTGCCCTCAAACACATCATCTCCACTGCCTTCACCCTCCTCCTCAATGCAACATTCACAACCCATGCTGCACACCCATGTAAGTGTTAGTACCACTATACTCTCGTACATCCCCCTTTTTGCCTCCATGGAAAATGTTCTCTGTCTCCAGAGGTGCTTCAATGCATCACTCACCTTTTTCCTTATTCAATTCTATGATTCACCTCGTCTCTCTCTCACTGTACTTATATATTTTACTTTACATGCTAAACAATTTTTCAAGTATTTTACAGTACCTGACAGTTGAAGGAGAGACTGTGGTTAGTCGTAAGCAGCCACCGCCAGTGAAGGCTTCAGTTGTTTCAAGGGTCATTGTGGCAGAGCCTTGTTCCTAAGCCCATAAAGATACAATGTAGATTATTTATGTTATAATCAATGCTAATTGGGAATCTGAGGTATACAACAATTTTTTAAATCAGAGATCAGGAGTTTAATTAACGAATCAAATTTACAAAAATGCTGCAGTTTAAGTAGGATCTAGTAATTATTACCCCTATTACATTCTTTGCTAAATTATTTCTCTTTTACTATCCTCCCAAAAGAGATGTACAGTCATGAAATTAGTAGGCCAGTGTGCTGACCACTGTACCATGGCCTGCTATTTTAGGACTGGCTCACTGTTGGTTTCAATTCCAGCTTTCTCAGTGGATCTAAGAGCATTACCATGTGATAATTATGGGTGAAAACTACCAGACATTTGCATGGGGGCTAAAACATACTAGTCATACTGTCCACTGTTACCAAAAGTATTTCAACCCATCCTCCAAAATAAAGAATGCAGTTGACCCTTGAACAACATGGGCTTGAACTGCATGGGTCCACCTATGTGAAATTTTTTCAATATATTGGAAATTTTTTTGGAGATTTACAACAGAAAAAAATAAGCAAAAGTTAGGTATATCATGAATGCATAAAATATACATGTATGTAGATACTAGTCTAATTTATCATTTAATACCATAAAATATACACAAATCTATTATAAAAAGTTAAAATTGATCAAAACTTATGTACACAAACAATTACAGATTGTACCTGTTCCATTCACAGTCGAGAGAAATGTTAACAAATGTAAAGACCCAATAATATAATAATAATATAATAATAGGATGAGGTTAATCATAGAATTGATGAGGAAAAAAAGGTGAGTGGTGCATTGAGGTATATGTGGAGTCAAAAAATGTTATCTATGGAGGCAAAGAAGGGAATGTATGAAAGTATAGTAGTGCCAACACTCTTATATGGGTGTGAAGCTTGGGTTGTGAATGCAGCAGCGAGGAGACGGTTGGAGGCAGTGGAGATGTCCTGTCTAAGGGCAATGTGCAGTGTAAATATTATGCAGAAAATTCGGAGTGTGGAAATTAGGAGAAGGTGTGGAGTTAATAAAAGTATTAGTCAGAGGGCTGAAGAGGGGTTGTTGAGGTGGTTTGGTCATTTAGAGAGAATGGATCAAAGTAGAATGACATGGAGAGCATTTAAATCTGTAGGAGAAGGAAGGCGGTGTAGGGGTCGTCCTTGAAAAGGTTGGAAGAGGTAAGGGAGGTTTTGTGGGCGAGGGGCTTGGACTTCCAGCAAGCGTGCATGAGCGTGTTCGATAGGAGTGAATGGAGACGAATGGTATTTGGGACCTGACGATCTGTTGGAGTGTGAGCAGGGTAATATTTAGTGAAGGGATTCAGGGAAACCAGTTATTTTTATATAGCCGGACTTGAGTCCTGGAAATGGGAAGTACAATGCCTGCACTCTAAAGGAGGGGTTTGGGATATTGACAGTTTGGAGAGATATATTGTGTATTTTTATACGTATATACTTCTAAACTGTTGTATTCTGGGCACCTCTGCAAAAACAGTGATTATGTGTGAGTAAGGTGAAAGTGTTGAATGATGATGAAAGTATTTTCTTTTTGGGGATTTTCTTTCTCTTTGGGTCACCCTGCCTCGGTGGGAGACGGCCGACTTGTTGGAAAAAAAAAAATAATAGATAACTAAAAATAATAATAATAATAATAATAATTAAAAAAAAAATAATTACTTGTCACCCTGCCTCGGTGGGATATGGCTGGTGTGTTGAAAGAGAGAAAAATAATATATATAACAACATTAATAATAATAATTTTTTTAACATGCTGGCTGTCTCCCACCAAGGCAGGGTGACCCAAAAAAGAAACAAAAGTTTTTCTTCTTTTTACATTTAGTAATTTATGCAGAACCGGTTCTTCTCCACTTTCCCATTGGGAAATAAAAAGAACGATATATTATTACAGATCATACATGTTCCATTTGCAGTCGAGAGAAATGTAAACAAATACAAAGATGCTATATTAAATCACAAATAATTATGAATTTTCTTTTCATATTTAATGTTGAGTGTTCGTAATACATCTAACATCTACAGTGTTTTGTATCATATAAGACAATACGATGCCCCGTGGCCTGGTGGCAAAAGCTCTCGCTTCACATGGTGAGGGGTCTGGGTTCCATTCCCAGTGAAGGGGTGGAAATATTAGACATGTTTCCTTACACCAGTTGTCTATGTTCACCGATCAGTAAAATGGGTACCTGGGTGTTAGTCGACTGGTGCAGGTCACATCCTGGAACAAAACTGACCTAATTTGCCCGAGATGCTCTGCATGACAAGGGGCTTTCTATGCAGTAGTATGTCATTGATGTCAGCTAGGCCTGTATACCTTGTACACGTACTTGTAGTAAATAAAGATTTTTTTTTTTTTTTTTTCAACAAGTCGGTCGTCTCCCACCGAGGCAGGGTGACCCAAAAAAAGAAAGAAAATCCCCAAAAAGAAAATACTTTCATCATCATTCAACACTTTCACCACACTCACACATTATCACTGCTTTTGCAGAGGTGCTCAGAATATAACAGTTTAGAAGCATATACGTATAGAGATACACAACATATCCCTCCAAACTGCCAATATCCCAAACCCCTCCTTTAAAGTGCAGGCATTGTACTTCCCATTTCCAGGACTCAAGTCTGACTATATGAAAATAACCGGTTTCCCTGAATCCCTTCACTAAATATTGCCCTGCTCACACTCCAACAGATCGTCAGGTCCCAAGTATCATTCGTCTCCATTCACTCCTATCTAACACGCTCATGCACGCTTGCTGGAAGTCCAAGCCCCTCACCCACAAAACCTCCTTTACCCCCTCTTTCCAACCCTTTCGAGGACGACCCCTACCCCTCTTTCCTTCCCCTATAGATTTATATGCTTTCCATGTCATTCTACTTTGATCCATTCTCTCTAAATGACCAAACCACCTCAACAACCCCTCTTCTGCCCTCTGACTAATGCTTTTATTAACTCCACACCTTCTCCTAATTTCCACACTCCGAATTTTCTGCATAATATTTACACCACACATTGCCCTTAGACAGGACATCTCCACTGCCTCCAACCGTCTCCTCGCTGCTGCATTTACCACCCAAGCTTCACATCCATATAAGAGTGTTGGTACTACTATACTTTCATACATTCCCTTCTTTGCCTCTATAGATAACGTTTTTTGACTCCACATATACCTCAACGCACCACTCACCTTTTTTCCCTCATCAATTCTGTGATTAACCTCATCCTTCATAAATCCATCCGCCGACACGTCAACTCCCGAGTATCTGAAAACATTCACTTCTTCCATACTCCTCCTCCCCAATTTGATATCCAATTTTTCTTTATCTAAATCATTTGATACCCTCATCACCTTACTCTTTTCTATGTTCACTTTCAACTTTCTACCTTTACACACATTCTCAAACTCATCCACTAACCTTTGCAATTTTTCTTTAGAATCTCCCATAAGCACAGTATCATCAGCAAAAAGTAACTGTGTCAATTCCCATTTTGAATTTGATTCCCCATAATTTAATCCCACCCCTCTCCTGAACACCCTAGCATTTACTTCTTTTACAACCCCATCTATAAATATATTAAACAACCATGGTGACATTACACATCCCTGTCTAAGACCTACTTTTACCGGGAAGTATTCTCCCTCTCTTCTACACACCCTAACCTGAGCCTCACTATCCTCATAAAAGCTCTTTACAGCATTTAGTAACTTACCACCTATTCCATATACTTGCAACATCTGCCACATTGCTCCTCTATCCACTCTATCATATGCCTTTTCTAAATCCATAAATGCAATAAAAACTTCCCTACCTTTATCTAAATACTGTTCACATATATGCTTCAATGTAAACACTTGATCTACACATCCCCTATCCACTCTGAAACCTCCTTGCTCGTCCGCAATTCTACATTCTGTCTTACCTCTAATTCTTTCAATTATAACCCTACCGTATACTTTTCCTGGTATACTCAGTAAACTTATTCCTCTATAATTTTTACAATCTCTTTTGTCCCCTTTCCCTTTATATAAAGGGACTATACATGCTCTCTGCCAATCCCTAGGTACCTTCCCCTCTTTCATACATTTATTAAACAAAAGTACCAACCACTCCAACACTATATCCCCCCCTGCTTTTAACATTTCTGTCATGATCCCATCAGTTCCAGCTGCTTTACCCCCTTTCATTCTACGTAATGCCTCACGTACCTCCACCACACTTACATTCTGCTCTTCTTCACTCCTAAAAGATGGTATACCTCCCTGGCCAGTGCATGAAATTACCGCCTCCCTTTCTTCCTTAACATTTAAAAGTTCCTCAAAATATTCTCGCCATCTACCTAATACCTCCCTCTCCCCATCTACTAACTCCCCTACTCTGTTTTTAACTGACAAATCCATACTTTCCCTAGGCTTTCTTAACTTGTTTAACTCACTCCAAAATTTTTTCTTATCTTCATTAAAATTTCTTGACAGTGCCTCTCCCACTCTATCATCTGCTCTCCTTTTGCACTCTCTCACCACTCTCTTCACCTTTCTTTTACTCTCCATATACTCTGCTCTTCTTATAACACTTCTGCTTTGTAAAAACCTCTCGTAAGCTACCTTTTTCTCTTTTATCACACCCTTTACTTCATCATTCCACCAATCACTCCTCTTTCCTCCTGCCCCCACCCTCCTATAACCACAAACTTCTGCCCCACATTCTAATACTGCATTTTTTAAACTATTCCAACCCTCTTCAACCCCCCCACTACTCATCTTTGCACTAGCCCACCTTTCTGCCAATAGTCGCTTATATCTCGCCCGAACTTCCTCCTCCCTTAGTTTATACACTTTCACCTCCCTCTTACTTGTTGTTGCCACCTTCCTCTTTTCCCATCTACCTCTTACTCTAACTGTAGCTACAACTAAATAATGATCCGATATATCAGTTGCCCCTCTATAAACATGTACATCCTGGAGCCTACCCATCAACCTTTTATCCACCAATACATAATCTAACAAACTACTTTCATTACGTGCTACATCATACCTTGTATATTTATTTATCCTCTTTTTCATAAAATATGTATTACTTATTACCAAATTTCTTTCTACACATAGCTCAATTAAAGGCTCCCCATTTACATTTACCCCTGGCACCCCAAAATTACCTACTACTCCCTCCATAACATTTTTACCCACTTTAGCATTGAAATCCCCAACCACCATTACTCTCACACTTGATTCAAAACTCCCCACGCATTCACTCAACATTTCCCAGAATCTCTCTCTCTCCTCTACACTTCTCTCTTCTCCAGGTGCATACACGCTTACTATAACCCACTTTTCACATCCAATCTTTATTTTACTCCACATAATCCTTGAATTTATACATTTGTAGTCCCTCTTTTCCTGCCATAGCTTATCCTTCAACATTATTGCTACTCCTTCTTTAGCTCTAACTCTATTTGAAACCCCTGACCTAATCCCATTTATTCCTCTCCATTGAAACTCTCCCACCCCCTTCAGCTTTGTTTCACTTAAAGCCAGGACATCCAGTTTCTTCTCATTCATAACATCCACAATCATCTCTTTCTTATCATTTGCACAACATCCACGCACATTCAGACTTCCCACTTTGACAATTTTCTTCTTCTTATTCTTTTTAGTAATCTTTACAGGAAAAGGGGTTACTAGTCCATTGTTCCCGGCATTCTAGTTGACTTTTACAACACGCATGGCTTACGGAGGAAAAATTCTTATTCCACTTCCCCATGGATATAAAAGGAAAAGTAATAAGACCAAGAACTATTAAGATAAAATCAAAGAAAACTCAGATGAGTGTGTATAAATAAACGTGTACATGTATGTGTAGTGTGACCTAAGTGTAAGTAGAAGTAGCAAGACGTACCTGTAATCTTGCATATTTATGAGACAGACAAAAGACACCAGCAATCCTACCATCATGTAAAACAATTACAGGCTTTCGTTTTACACTCACTTGGCAGGACGGTAGTACCTCCCTGGGTGGTTGCTGTCTACCAACCTACTACCTACAAATAAAGATATTATATATTATAATACTGATGTAGGTACTGAACAGACAGACAATTCATCTTGTAAGCAGACAACGTAAACTTATGGTTTTGATAAATACAGTACAGTACTGTAAATGTATTTTCCTTATGATTTTCTTAATTTTTTTTTTTTTTTTTCAACAAGTCGGCCGTCTCCCACCGAGGCAGGGTGACCCAAAAAAAGAAAGAAAATCCCCAAAAAGAAAATACTTTCATCATCATTCAACACTTTCACCACATTCGCACATTATCACTGTTTTTGCAGAGGTGCTCAGAATACAACAGTCTAAAAGCATACACATATAAAGATACACAACATATCCCTCCAAACTGCCAATATCCCAAACCCCTCCTTTAAAGTGCAGGCATTGTACTTCCCATTTCCAGGACTCATTTCTTAATGACACTATCTATTTTGTAGCTTACCTTATTATAAGAATACAGTATATAATACATATACAAAATACATGCTAATCTATGTTTACGTTAGCAATAAGGCTTCTGGTCAACAGTAGGTGCTTAGTAGTTAATTTTTTGGAGAGTCAAAAGTTATACATGGATTTTCAACTGCATGGGGAAAGGTCGATGCCCGTAACCCCCACGTTGTTCATGGGTCACCTCTATGTGAATACTAACTAGTTCAGTGATGATGATGATGTCTCTCCACTACCAGACATAACCTTCCCATATATGTAATTTGAATATTGCTATTTAAATATATATGTAACTATAGATCAATTAAGATAAAAGTAAAATAATGTAACCTAGAATAACATATATTCTTTTTTTCGGCTTACACTGTGCAGAAAATGTGGCACATTAACATGTCACAGAACCAGAATGATCTTTGGAGGAGAGGCTCACAAGGATAAACTTAAATATTATTCAGGGCTAGTGATTCTCATCTCATTTGGTACACTCAGTGTTTTCAACTTTAATTATAAATAAACAGTAAAGTTTGACTAGTTAAATTTCAGTTGCATCATGAAAACATACTTGGGACCAAAGAGGTTGGTACTGCTGCTTGCTCAGATCATACCAAGGATTACTTCCCTCAATCTGAAAGCACAAAACAATTAATATCCTATTTATTCTCAGGTCTAAGCACTGTCTGTGTTTGAAGGACCAGGCAAAACAAATGAAGATTTGCCTTCATTTTCCTCAAAAAAATAGCACTGTAATCCTTGTGGATTCAGATTCATTTGATATATTTTTTTATGTTTGGAGAAAAGTAAGTGAAGCTCAAGAGTGTTTTACAATATATGGCACATAAGGTGAACACTGCCATTCGCCAGCTATTTTTTAATGTTCAGCATAGTCTTCTGTGCATGTCACTGACAGCAGCTTGTTACAATTTGCTATGGTCAAAATTTACTAAACACAATGTGATTTTATGTTATCAGACTGTCCCAGGCTCCTCAACTTATTTCTCTTTCATTTAAGTTGCTAAGGAATGGATCTAAGCAGCGTGCTGCTGGCAACAGTGAAGAACATGCCTTTATTGGGAAAACATTTCAATGTGTTGATATTTACTGCTAGCAATCAGACTGCAGAGCACTTAAAAACTGTCACAATAGAAAGACATGGGGTTCAAATCCCATTCTGCAAGTTATTCACAATTGTGTCATTGTGATTTTGCAAGCCAGTGATGTTGGCACAAACTTACTGATGGGTGTTCCACAACAGCAAATATGTATATGTATACAGCAATGAGTTGGAATTACATCAATACAAATCAAAGTACATAAAGTGTATTTAAAAATATGCACTTAACACCCTTTTCTTACAGTCTTGAAATCCTACAAAGTGTCAAGGTCATGTTTTACACAACAGCTACAAAAAATGAAACACAGTCTGTAAATTCTGTTTTGGGACTCACAAAGAGTTAGAGCTTACCTGCTCTTTAACTTGTACGGAGTTTGAAAACCTGTCAAACTGCATGCCTGGCTTGACCACTCACAAAGTATGAGCAACACTAAGTATTAAAGCTCTGAAATTTTGATCTGACCTTCATATAATTCTTTATTGTAAGTAGGATATGTTAAACTACTTCAAACTATTCTATTAAGAATGGGCAATCTTTGGACCAACATGCAATGTTGTTAGCAAGTAAAGGAAGTACAAGAGGGCCCCGTTTTACAGCACTTAGTTTTACAGAGTTTCACTAATGAATTGGTTTTCAATTATACCAATTCTTCATTTATTCAGTTTTCCTACAACAAATATATTCACCACTCACTATAAGCTAGGGATGAAAATATTTTAAGGTAAGTAATGTGTGTACTGTATATGTATTTTTTAGACCTAGATCTATTGCTCAACATAAAATTGTGTAAACATGTTATCATTTGAAAGAGAAAAATAGATGTTTCACTTTACAGCAATTTTCACTTTACAGCAATTTTCACTTTACAGCAGTAGCCCAGAACCTAACCTGCTGTATAAAGCAGGCCCTCCTGTAGCAGGTTAGCTCAAGGCAGAGGCATAGTTCAGTGGGTTTCAGTCACTTTCTAAAATGGTTTATTTCATTCCATTGATTTAATTTTAAAAGCAACTTTTTTTTACAACATTTCACAACTATTTATCTAGAAAAAGATAAAATTCCCTCAAAATAATGCCAACCTTCCCTCGCAGAAAATGTTTTGATCCAAAGCCTTGGCAGAAAGATGTTCGAAATGGTAAGCAGGAAGGCCCATGATGTGCAAGGTAAGGGGCCAAGGAGCTCCACATCATCTTCTCAGCTTCTACAAAATTATCTTGAGTTTCATGTGTCCATCCTTGGGCAAATATAGCAGCTGATAAATTGTGCAATCGTGCTGCCTCCAGAGCCTAAAAATATAATTGCAAGTCATTATTATAAACATATTTAAGCTTAAACTTTTTATGTAAGTGAAAATAGAATATGGGTTACTAGCCCAGCGCTCCCATCATTTTGGTCACCTTTTACAATATGCCTGACATACATGGGAAGAAATTCTATAGCCCATTTTCAGAGCAATGTGTGTGAATATCATGCAGATGATTTGGAGTGTAGAAATTAAAAGGTAATATGCAGTGATCAAAGGTATGATTCCGAGAACAGTAGAGAGATTGTTGAGGTGGTTTGGGCATATAGAAAGGATTGATAGGGACAGGTCAATTAAGAGGGTGTATAAATCTTAGGGGGAAGGTAGTATGGGAAGGGGTCATCCCAAAAATGGTCTGAGGGAAGGGGTACAAGAAGTTTTGAGTTTCAGGTACTTGACGAACATCCAATAGGCTTATTTGTGTGTTTGATACGAGTGAATGGAGACAAATGGATTTTAATGGATGTGCTGTTTGAGTGTTAGCAGGGTAACTTTTATGAAGGGATTCAGGGGAAAACTAGATAGCCAGATTCCAGAAGGTGAAGAGGGCAGTGCCTGCACTATAGAGGAGGACTGGGAATGTTGCAGATAGAGGGGGGATCTGACAGAGTGAATGTGTTGTTTTCTTTGGGTTGCCCTGCCTTAGCAAGAAATGGCCATTGTGTTTAAAATAAGATCAATAGAGAACTACTCTTGGTTATTGAAAAAATATGTTTCATGTATAAAATTACCACAGTAAAAGCAAAAATGCAGAAGCCCAGGAAAGAATACATTTATACACAGTTAAAAATGTTTCTGCTATAATAACTGTTGATTAAATGAAATTATTTTTTTTTCATAATAGAATTTCCTGTCTTAATTTTGTTTAAAATTCTCAACGAATTCAAACAAGATCATCCAACCAGAAAAGTTTCCTACAATTATAAGGTCTAATAATTTTTTAAAGACACAAAGGTTAATTACAGCAATTAAACTACACATCTGTTTCACCACTTACAGTAATAATAGCAGAATCAATAATAGTAATAACATTAATATAATGCAGTAATAATAATCCAATAATAGAATAATAATAATAATAATAATAATAATGCAGTAGAATCCCCATATCCACTGATTCATTATCCACGGTTTACTGTGGCCCAAAAATACCACTTAATTTTACATAATAATGGCCCCAAAATGCAAAAGTAGACAAACTGGCAGTTCTTCAAAGCCTAAGAGAAGCATTGAAGTGCTTCCCATCATTGAAAAAGTAATAACTCTCCACTTATTGTGCATAATTTATTAATTAAATTTTATAATAGGTACCTACATGATTACACAAAGGGTTTGCTACTATCTGCAGTTTCAGTATCCACGGCAGGTCCTTGAAACGTATCCCCCCATCGATATGGGGGTCCTACTGTATAATAATAAGATAATAATAATTAGTTACTGTTACAGTACTTTATGGGTGTTAAATTTTCCTCCTTCATAGAAGTTACGGCCAAATACATCCAGACCCACGTAAACCTGGCCAGTCCTCTCACCAGCCACTTCTCGTGAGCGTATCAGATGATCATTTGTCCAAGTGTAGTTCAGAAAAATCCCATCACAAGCATCAAAAAATGGCCTGTGGTAAAAAATGCCCAGTGTATAGCAAACAAATTTTCACACAAGAAAAATCATTAATTAGTAACAACTCATATATTTTTTTTTTTTTTTTTTTTTCAACAAGTCGGCCGTCTCCCACCGAGGCAGGGTGACCCAAAAAAGAAAGAAAATCCCCAAAAAGAAAATACTTTCATCATCATTCAACACTTTCACCATACTCGCACATTATCACTGTTTTTGCAGAGGTGCTCAGAATACAACAGTCTAGAAGCATACACATATAAAGATACACAACATATCCCTCCAAACTGCCAATATCCCAAACCCCTCCTTTAAAGTGCAGGCATTGTACTTCCCATTTCCAGGACTCAAGTCCGACTATATGAAAATAACCGGTTTCCCTGAATCCCTTCACTAAATATTACCCTGCTCACACTCCAACAGATCGTCAGGTCCCAAGTACCATTCGTCTCCATTCACTCCTATCTAACACGCTCACGCACGCTTGCTGGAAGTCCAAGCCCCTTACCCACAAAACCTCCTTTACCCCCTCTCTCCAACCCTTTCGAGGACGACCCCTACCCCGCCTTCCTTCCCCTATAGATTTATATGCTTTCCATGTCATTCTACTTTGATCCATTCTCTCTAAATGACCAAACCACCTCAACAACCCCTCTTCTGCCCTCTGACTAATACTTTTATTAACTCCACACCTTCTCCTAATTTCCACACTCCGAATTTTCTGCATAATATTTACACCACACATTGCCCTTAAACAGGACATCTCCACTGCCTCCAACCGTCTCCTCGCTGCTGCATTTACCACCCAAGCTTCACACCCATATAAGAGTGTTGGTACTACTATACTTTCATACATTCCCTTCTTTGCCTCCATAGATAACATTTTTTGACTCCACATATACCTCAACGCACCACTCACCTTTTTTCCCTCATCAATTCTATGATTAACCTCATCCTTCATAAATCCATCCGCCGACACGTCAACTCCCAAGTATCTGAAAACATTCACTTCTTCCATACTCCTCCTCCCCAATTTGATATCCAATTTTTCTTTATCTAAATCATTTGACACCCTCATCACCTTACTCTTTTCTATGTTCACTTTCAACTTTCTACCTTTACACACATTCCCAAACTCATCCACTAACCTTTGCAATTTTTCTTTAGAATCTCCCATAAGCACAGTATCATCAGCAAAAAGTAACTGTGTCAATTCCCATTTTGAATTTGATTCCCCATAATTTAATCCCACCCCTCTCCCAAACACCCTAGCATTTACTTCCTTAACAACCCCATCTATAAATATATTAAACAACCATGGTGACATTACACATCCCTGTCTAAGACCTACTTTTACCGGGAAATAGTCTCCCTCTCTTCTACACACCCTAACCTGAGCCTCACTATCTTCATAAAAACTCTTTACAGCATTTAATAACTTACCACCTATTCCATATACTTGCAACATCTGCCACATTGCTCCTCTATCCACTCTATCATATGCCTTTTCTAAATCCATAAATGCAATAAAAACTTCCCTACCTTTATCTAAATACTGTTCACATATATGCTTCAATGTAAACACTTGATCTACACATCCCCTACCCACTCTGAAACCTCCTTGCTCATCCGCAATCCTACATTCTGTCTTACCTCTAATTCTTTCAATTATAACCCTACCGTACACTTTTCCTGGTATACTCAGTAAGCTTATTCCTCTATAATTTTTACAGTCTCTTTTGTCCCCTTTCCCTTTATATAAAGGGACTATACATGCTCTCCGCCAATCCCTAGGTACCTTCCCCTCTTTCATACATTTATTAAACAAAAGTACCAACCACTCCAACACTATATCCCCCCCTGCTTTTAACATTTCTGTCATGATCCCATCAGTACCAGCTGCTTTACCCCCTTTCATTTTACGTAATGCCTCACGTACCTCCCCCACACTTACATTCTGCTCTTCTTCACTCCTAAAAGATGGTATACCTCCCTGACCAGTGCATGAAATTACTGCCTCTGTTTCTTCCTTAACATTTAAAAGTTCCTCAAAATATTCTCGCCATCTACCTAATACCTCCATCTCCCCATCTACTAACTCCCCTACTCTGTTTTTAACTGACAAATCCATATTTTCCCTTGGCTTTCTTAACTTGTTTAACTCACTCCAAAATTTTTTCTTATTTTCATTAAAATTTCTTGACAGTGCCTCTCCCACTCTATCATCTGCTCTCCTTTTGCACTCTCTCACCACTCTCTTTACCTTTCTTTTACTCTCCATATATTCTGCTCTTCTTATAACACTTCTGCTTTGTAAAAACCTCTCATAAGCTACCTTTTTCTCTTTTATCACACCCTTTACTTCATCATTCCACCAATCACTCCTCTTTCCTCCTGCACCCACCCTCCTATAACCACAAACTTCTGCCCCACATTCTAATACTGCATTTTTAAAACTATTCCAACCCTCTTCAACCCCCCCATTACTCATCTTTGCACTATCCCACCTTTCTGCCAATAGTCGCTTATATCTCACCCGAACTTCCTCCTCCCTTAGTTTATACACTTTCACCTCCCTCTTACTTGTTGTTGCCACCTTCCTCTTTTCCCATCTACCTATTACTCTAACTGTAGCTACAACTAAATAATGATCCGATATATCAGTTGCCCCTCTATAAACATGTACATCCTGGAGCCTACCCATCAACCTTTTATCCACCAATACATAATCTAATAAACTACTTTCATTACGTGCTACATCATACCCTGTATATTTATTTATCCTCTTTTTCATAAAATATGTATTACTTATTACCAAATTTCTTTCTACACATAGCTCAATTAAAGGTTCCCCATTTACATTTACCCGACAGGTTGTTAGGTAAGACACATATGCAACAGTTAGGCGAAACGTTTCATAATAAAGATACCTAACTGTTGCATATGTGTCTTACCTAACAACTCATATATATTACATTTTTTAAAGACACTGGCTATCTCCCACTGAGGTAGGGTGACCCAAGAATGAAGAAACACATTCACCATCATTCATTCAATCATAGTCTTATCAGAAGACAACAAAATGAAATAGTCTACACTGAGAGTGCACTACAAACACTTGTTATTGTAAATAGCAATGTATTATATGAAGTGCTAAACCTGTGTGGGTTAGTTAGTGCAAATATAAGACGAGCATCACTTCATCATAAAAGCAACTTAGTTACAAACCTTGACTATGAAAGAGACTGGGACAGGCTATCCAAAGAAATCAAAGGAAAATTACTTGTACTACAAGGTTCCTGTTTAGTAAGCACACAACTGAAGTCACCTGAGGAAACCTTTTTAGACCTGGTTCTGACAACCAAAGGAATAGAAGACTAATCATGGACTGAGTGGGGTTGGAACCCATGGCAAGTGGTTAACGCACTGGCCTGTGAGTTTTAGAATTCACTTATCATGGGTTTAAATGCCATTCGTTTCGTGATTCGTTGGCAATTGTGTTATTACGATTTCACGAGAATAAAAGACTAAATTGAAGTTGGTCGAAAATTCATCCTCACCTTGGATCACTGCAGCATACGACAGAATGCTGTACAACCCTTGAAACCCCAGTGTGACTACCAATTTATGAGAGAATTACTAGAGCAGCATCATATTTAGAGACACAACCTCTAACAATCAAAGTGGTATTGCAATATTTAGATTATGTAGAGGAATGAAAAAAATGTTCACCTCATGCAAAATTTAATATCACATAATATATGGTACCATAATAAAAATCCTACATAACACTCAAAAAAAGAAAAAAAAATTGTCCTAAGACCTATGGATGAAGCAGAGAGCAGAAAGATCCATTACAAGAAAACACCTGATGACGGGAAACCCAGTGGAAATTGGAAGAAAATGATAAAAATGATCCCAAATAAGAAGTACATATGCCAGAAATAAAAAAACAAAAAAACAAGTGAAGGTCAAAAAAACAAATATAATTATTTTATAATAGATTAATAAAACAGGCCACATATATCCAAAACAAATATTTTGTAATGGAACTCATACAGGAAAATATTGAGGGTAAAATAGTTCCTGCGAGGGTGTATAATGACCGAGGAGCGTTGCCAAATACGTACTATAGATACAGCAAGGTGCTTGACTTAACATGTGGAGCCGAACAGTACACAGCTAGGAAGATATAATGTGTCCTTTTATAGTCTAAATACTGTATTATAAATGGAATTTATAATATAAAGGATATGTAATTTACAGTAATAATAATATTAATAGTATATCTGTAATGTTATTATGACTGCATACTCTGACTCCCTATGAAAATAATTCATTATCATTGTAACATGCTTAGGCCCAGGTAGTGGATCCATTATCCTCTATTATGTTTTTGAATGTTGTTATGTGTTAATGAGAATAGAATGCATAACAACAATGTCAAATGAATTACAACAGGCTGCTACAAGAGGATAAAAGCATGCAATTAGTAAGGTTAGGGATACTCTTTACAGATCTCCAGGTTCGTCATGAACATTAAATGTAATTACAAGACACCGTATAATATATGTACATATATACATTGAATGATGGTGAAAGTGTGTTTCTTTTTTGGGTAACCCTGCCTTGGTGGGTGATAGCTGGTGTGTTAAAAAAAAATACAGAATCTGAAACTCAACCATCTTACAAAACTCTACCTGTTGTAATTATTGAGCTCATTCTGCCAACACAACTCTCCTCTTGTGGTAACACTGTCATACCACAAGACAAGAGCATCAGGGAGAGATTCTTTCATTGCCAGTGTTAACTTCTGCACAAAGTCTCTCAACTGCTCAACCTGCAAAAAGACTGTGATACAATTTTAAGGTTATCTATGCAGAAATGCTTTAACCCTTAAACTGTCCAAACGTAGATCTATGTTTGTGCGCACAGCGCTCCAAACGTAGATCTACTTTTTTTTTACATGATAAACAATGTAAGATCAAACGTAGATCTACGTTCGGAGAACTATGCGTGTGAACGTAGATCTATGTTTGGACAGTTTAAGGGTTAATGAAGAAAATTTATAAATCAGTGACATCAAGATAAAAAACTGCAATTAGTGTTGCACAATTTTTTTGTAACACATCAGCCATCTCCCACTGATGTAGGGTGACCAAAAAAAAGAGGAAACACTTTGCTGTTATTCATTCAATCACTATCATGCCAGAAGTATGCTGACATCACAGTTCTGATGGCTCTCCAAACTGCAACATCCTCATCCTTCCTTTAGGGTGCAGGGACTACACTGTACTTCCCACCTCACCTCTAGTACTCAAATCCAACTAACTGGTTTCACAAAATCCCCCTCATAAATACTGTATTGCTTTGCTCACACTCCAACAACATGCCTAGTCATAACAACCACTTGCTTCCACTCACTCTTATCAATCATTTACACATAAGACTGTTGGATATCCAATCCCCTAGCAATTAAAACCTCCTTTACCCTCCTTGACCATTGAACCTTTCCTGGAATGACCCCTACCCCTTCTTTCCTCCACCAAAGACTGATACACTTCTATTGTGCTCCATCCCCTCTTAACTGTCCAAATCACCTCAATAACTCTTCAACAGCTCTCTGAATAGTGCTCTGAATTCTCTGCATAATATTCACACCACACAAGATATGTACAGTGGTACCTTGACTTACGAGTTTAATTCGTTCCGTGACCGAGCTCGTAACTCAATTTGCTTGTAGTATATCAAATCAATATCCCTCACTGAAATTAACTGAAGTGCCATTAATCTGTTCCAGCGGAATTCCTGGCTTTCAGGAGGCAGGAGAAAATACTTCATTATAACGCTAATATCAACTCTACGGCTCATTTATCTATCACAATTGATCTAATATGACATAATAAACAATATAAATAACATAGAAACATGATATACATATACTCTAGAATGAATAAAATATGTCATTATGTGACGAGTGGTGGCAGCCACTCCTGAGGTAAAAATAATTATCACTCTGACCATATCTTCCATTCTTGCCCTTCTGAGGTCTTATTATAAGAGAATATGGAGTGTTTGTGAGGTTAACTGCACTAGATCACTAGTTTCATAAGGAAAATACTGAAACAAAAGCAATTTTCTCGTGTTTTTCTATGATTTCATGCTTTAATTCAATGGACATCCTCCTCTTCTTCTCAGCACTGTCCTTTCCACTTACTTTTTTAGGACCCATGGTCAGAAAAAAGAAATTTGGCAAAATAACTTCACAAAAAGCACAAAACGCTGGGATGCTGGGCGGATGTTGTGGCATTCGCTGCACCAACCACTGGTGCCAACTAGTGGCAGCATATCTGAAGCTTGCTTGTAACACGGATTTTGGCTCGCAACTCAAAGCAAAAAATCAACCGAGCGATGGCTTGTAACTCGGAAAACTCGTAAGCTGGGGCACTTGTAAGTCAAGGTACCACTGTATTTGAAATACAGTGGACCCCCGGTTTACGATATTATTTCATTCCAAAAGTATGTTCAGGTGCCAGTATTGACTGAATTTGTTCCCATAAGGAATATTGTGAATTAGATTAGTCCATTTCAGACCCCCAAACATACACATACAAACACACTTACATAAATACACTTACATAATTGGTCGCATTGGGAGCTGATCGTAAACCGGGGGTCCACTGTACTAATTTTAGTGGTACAGTGGACCCCCGCTTTACGATCAGCTCCCAATGCGACCAATTATGTAAGTGTATTTATGTAAGTGCGTTTGTACGTGTATGTTTGGGGGTCTGAAATGGACTAATCTAATTCACAATATTCCTTATGGGAACAAATTCGTTCAGTACTGGCACCTGAACATACTTCTGGAATGAAATAATATCGTAAGCCGGGGGTCCACTGTATACGTATTATACAAAATACTTAGTATATTATTTCAACTAATAGTAGCATATACGTATATAACTGGATACAATATACAGTAACATTTTTTAACAAATTCAGTATTAAAGTTTTATATGAGTTTTTCCTTCTGATGGAATTTGTTTTTTAACAATGGCCATCTCCTGAGGCAAGGTGACCCAAAACAGAAATGATTACTGAAAGTTATAATTAAATAATTTACCTGCTCAGGATCTATTTTATTTTCAATATTGATAAGCCATCCTTCAAAACTGTGGTAATTGGCAATCTTGACCAACTGAGACACACAAGCTGCAACTGAGTCCTCATTTGCTAACATTTTTTGACAAATATTAGCTCCTTCATCCCACTCTGTGATAAGCGTCCCTAAAATACAAATGCAATGTCAGGTAGAAAATGTTACTTACAGACAGAATGAATGCCAAAATTGGTTTAATTAATAAATAAAGTATAAATGTACAGTATTTGATACTGAATATATTCTCAATCCTCCCTGCCATTTTATCTAAAATTAAAACCAGTACAGTACAGTACAGTAAAACTTCCATGGTATTCAACTGAATACAGCAATATGATGTAAGTATTTTGTATTTATATAGTATATAGTTTGTAGCTTAACTTACCAAGCACTTTCACTCCATGGTGATGAGCTGTGTTAATCCAACCAGGTGGTGGAATTGTAACAAAGTGATGACTGAAGTACACAAATGTATCAATTCCCGACCAGTGATAAAACCTGTAGGCGTCTTTGTTTTTGCTTCCGCTAAACAACCTACACCCCCAAAAAACATAGTAATGGCTTAAGTCTGTAATACCTGTCTCATGTGGTATAAAAATCTCATATTTAAGGTTTCAACTACTAGAGGCCTATATCACATATGTGATAAAGTCCTCAGTGGGTTAAGCATCATATAAACAGACAGTTCTACTTGGGTATGTTTTTAAAACACTATTCATCAGCTTAAAGCCATATACTGTATCCACATACAAACCTGTCTCTGATATGAGTACAATAAACCCCTGACATAATGGACCGATCCCATTATAACAGACTTTTAAATTAAGGGCAAAATAAACTGAGTAAATTGTACTTTTAACTCCTATATTTTCAATGTTTATTGCAGTATATCTCTGTAAATTGTGAACAGAATGAACGGGGCAGCAGGTGTAAGGAGACATGCTTATATTCCCCACTTCATCTGAGATTTAACTTTAGTCCTTTGTTTGTGAGCTGAATGCATTACAATGAGCTATTAGTTACCACTGCATACATAAATGAAAACTATATACAGTACAGCACATTTTAAGTTTGTGAATGAACATTTCAGAGATTAAAACTAAAGACAATTATAATGGAAAAATAAATATCCTTCAAAATTTTAGTTTTTCTATGGAACATCATTTTAGTATGACATGAACCTACATACATACCTGTCCTCTAAATATCCACCTTTCATATCATGACAAACAAGGGTTTTTGGATGTGATGGTGAATGAGGAGAAACACGAGAGCAAAGCTTCTTAGTGTTAACAATCACGTTGTGAAGATTTTGCCCTGTCCACTCCAGAAGTTCTTCCCAAGTCTTCAGTGGATAAATTTCACCAGAGCTAAGCTCCTCTGTTGGTGCCATTGTTTCTCTGGGGATAATAATATAATATTACAACCACACTAGTGAGAAATAATATATTCATTATTATACATGTATGTATAATAACAAATAATAATATAAATAATATCTTTATTTCTACAAGCATATGTACAAGGTATACAGGCCTATCTGACATCAATAACATACCACTATATAGAAAGCAGCTTGTTATGCAGAGCATTTCGGGCAAATTAGGTCAATTCTGTACCAGGATGCAACCCATACCAGTCAACTAACACCCAGGTACCCATTATTACTAATGGGTGAACACAGACAACTGGTGTAAGGAAACATGCCCATTGTTTCTACCCTCGCCGGGAATCGAACCCAGACCCTCAGTGTCTGAAGCGAGACCTTTTGCCACAAGGCCCTGGGCCACCATACACATACACATTCATACACGTACACAAAAAGCAAAGAATAATTTGCAATAAGGAATCGAATCAATGCATCTCCACTGGGGATTCAAATTTGCCATTTCTTTGATAGTCAATATGTCTCTAATGGATTGCCAGACTGAAGTTCCTCTAAAGAAAAGCACAGCGTCTACCTACTGAGGCTCACAGGACCCTATGTCTTGCCCTTATACAATGTCATATGGACTATGCTTGCTCTTCATGGTACTCTGCCTTGACCAAAAAAACTGATAGACTGCAAATCACCCAGAACAAAATGGTAAGACTCATCCTGGACCTGGGTCCAAGAGAACATGTAAGCCAGGATGAATTACAACAATTGGATATGCTGAATGTTGAAGACAGAGTAAAATAACTGAAGTTAAATCAAGTTTATAAAATTGCTCACACTGTCCAGAATATCTTGCTGTCAGTTTTGTCAAGGTTAGGAACCAAAGCAATCATAGCACCAGGGGGAGAGAGCACAACTTTGTATTTAAACACCTTTTATTGTACAGTAATAAAAAAATGGAACAGACTGCCTGTACATGTCACAGCCAGTCATAGCATGAACCAGTTCAAGAAGAGAACCAAAATGTACCTAATGAATATAGTGACAGAAAGGGAGAATTATTTTTTTTATTTATTTTTAGCTAACACACATGTAAATATAAATAACCCATTTTTACTTTATTCCTAGTATATCTCCTTTATAGTAAATAATAAGATATTATCACTTTTATAGTATAATAATAAGGTATTAAAAGTACCCCAATGGAAATAAGTCACTGACTTTTTGTTGGGTTATCTTGGGTTCTCTACACATATGCTTACTTACTATCTATAACATGCTATAAAAAACGCTAAACCCGCATGGCATTTACTATGGAACCCCCTCACTGAAACATTCTTATTATATATATATTATTGGGGTGACGGCCACCAAAATTGAGCTTTATAAAGCTCTACCGAGACCAGGGAAAAAAATATGCTGCCTAAAATAGGGCAAGAATGAAAAAGAAATGGGAGAAACGAGAAACATTAAATTTCCAATTTTGATCAGGTGGAGCCCAGGCTTAAAGTTTATTTAGTTACAGATACACATAAGTACAATTATCATACAGAGTAACGTGTAAATTACCTAGGACAACCCAAAGAAGTCAATGTGCCAGCATGTCTGTATTCCAGCAAGTTTGTACTCCACTTCACTTGTACTTCAACCTGAGAACTGAAATGTCAAAGGGGAACCTCATAGGTATGGTAACCTTAGACCTGCAAAAGGCCTTCGATACTGTCAACCACAATATATTATGTACGAAACTTCAAGCTATCGGTATAGGTTCTGTAGACTGGTTTAAGTCCTACCTTAGCAACCGGAGACAAATTGTCAAAATCAACAAAACGGCATCAGAACCCCTGCCGATAACATGTGGAGTTCCCCAAGGTAGTATTCTGGGTCCCTTATTATTCTTATGTTATGTCAATGACATGCCTATCAGTGTCAAGTGCAAACTCTTACTGTATGCAGATGACAGTGCCCTGTTAGTGTCAGGTAAAGACCCACAAGATATAGCTAATGTTTTAACACTGGAACTGGAGTCCTGCAGCAAATGGTTAGTAGACAACAAACTATCATTACACCTCGGGAAAACTGAAGCCATTCTCTTTGGCACGAAACATAAACTGAGAAGGGTAAATAATTTTAATGTCCAGTGTAATGGGGAGCCCATCACTTTGGTTTCATCAGTAAAATATCTGGGAATCCCCTTTGACCCATGCATGTCAGGAGAATTGATAGGGAACAGTGTAGTAAAGAAAGCGAATGCCAGACTGAAGTTCCTGTATAGACAAGCACAGTGCCTACCTACTGAGGCTCGCAGGACCCTATGTCTAGCCCTTATACAATGCTATATGGATTACACTTGCTCTTCATGGTACTCTGCCTTGACAAAAAAACTGAAAGATAGACTGCAAATCACCCAGAACAAAATCGTAAGATTCATCCTGGGGCTGGGACCAAGAGAACATGTAGGCCAGGATGAATTACAGCAGTTGGATATGCTGAATGTTGAACACAGAGTAAAACAACTGAAGCTAAATCATGTTTATAAAATTGCTCACAAACAGTGTCCAGAATATCTTGCTGTCAATTTTGTCAAGGTTGGGAACCAAAGCAATCATAGTACAAGGGGGAGAGAGCACAACTTTGTAGTACCCACAGTCAGTGGCCAGGCTTCAAACACCTTTTATTGTACAGCAATAAAGGAATGGAACAGACTATCCGCACATGTCAAAGCCAGTCATAGCATGAACCAGTTCAAGAAGAGTGCCAAAAGGTGTCTGATGAATGTAGCTACAGAAAGGGAGGGGAATGATTTTCTATTTTTTAGCTAACATACGTGTAAATTTTACCTTATTCCTAGTAATGACCCTCGTATTGTAGATAGTCTTAATGACCCTCGTGTAGTAGATAGTCTTTTTAGTATGATAATAAGATGTTATCTTCATTATAGAATAATAAGAAAATATTATAACCTTTATATTATAATAATAAGGTAAAAGGACCCCAATGGAAATAAGTCACTCGGTCTGACTTTTTTGGGTTATCCCAGGTTCTCTACACATATGCTGCTATGTATGATAATTCTATGTAACTGTATTTGTGTATACCTGAATAAACTTACTTACACGTTTGTACTCCACCAATGCCGCCGCTGAAGTCCTCAAAAAAACAAAAAAAAAAATGCAAAGTAAAACCTTGGAGGTTTTCCTTCCCCTCTGGTGTATTGTTAGTTTCTAGGGCCACCACACTTAGTGCCGCACTGTGCCACATCTCTCGGGTGCCAGGGAGACCTGGTGCCGCACTGAACCATGTCTCTCAGGTGCCAGGGAGACCTGGTGCCGCACTGAACCATGTCTCTCAGGTGCCAGGGAGACCTGGTGCCGCACTGAACCACATCTCTCGGGTGCCAGGGAGACCTGGTGCCGCACTGAACCATGTCTCTCAGGTGCCAGGGAGACCTGGTGCCGCACTGAACCATGTCTCTCAGGTGCCAGGGAGACCTGGTGCCGCACTGAACCATGTCTCTCAGGTGCCAGGGAGACCTGGTGCCGCACTGAACCATGTCTCTCAGGTGCCAGGGAGACCTGGTGCCGCACTGAACCATGTCTCTCAGGTGCCAGGGAGACCTGGTGCCGCACTGAACCATGTCTCTCAGGTGCCAGGGAGACCTGGTGCCACACTGAACCACATCTCTCGGGTGCCAGGGAGATCTGGTGCCGCACTGAACCACATCTCTCAGATGCCAAGGAGATCTGGTGCCGCACTGAACCACATCTCTCAGGTGCCAAGGAGATCTGGTGCCGCACTGAACCACATCTCTCAGGTGCCAGGGAGATCTGGTGCCGCACTGAACCACATCTCTCAGGTGCCAGGGAGATCTGGTGCCGCACTGAACCACATCCACACTGAACCACACTGTACTAAAGTACGCTTGAAAAACAGAAAAAGCACCTTATGCAAAATATGTAAGGGGTGGGTGCATGATGGATGTGTATACAATTATAGCAACGGTGCCAGAATTCATTTTGTGTGTAACAAATGCACTTTGGCACAGTTACCCTTTAGCAATGATGACATTGATTTACCTAATTTTAATACAAATGACCCATTGCCATATATTGATGATTATAATTGTTTTATGAAAACAGGCCTTCACTTTATTCATGTCAATGCAAGATCACTTCTTCCTAAATTGGCAGAGATTAGGATTCTAGCTAACAAAATTAGGGCGGCAGTTATAACCATCTCTGAATCTTGGTTGAATGATACGGTGACTGACGACGAGGTCAAAATAGAAGGTTACAATATATAACGCTTAGATAGGAACAGAAAGGGTGGTGGAGTATGTGCCTACATTAGAAATGACTTAGCTTACAACCCAAGACCTGATTTAAATAACAATAAACTGGAGATCCTATGGTTTGAAGTGTTGCTTCCCAAGACCAAACCCATCTTAGTAGGAACTAGTTACCGCCCTCCTACCCAGGACCAGTTCTTAAAAGACTTTTCCAGAGTCTTGTCCGGACTTGAAAACAATTGCGAGACAATAATACTGGGCGACTTCAATATATGTTTTCAGCAGCAAAATAACGGGCTATCGAAAAGGTATAAGCAAATTCTAGGTTTAAATAGTTACACTCAATTAATTAATACACCAACCCGGATCACACAGTTCTCAGCCACCCTAATTGACCACATACTTTGTAACCGCTCTGAGAACATTAGTCAGTCAGGCGTCATTACCACAGGTCTTAGTGATCATTTCATCATTTACTGCACCAGGAAAATCACTAGGGATAGGATAGGCCTACACAGGACAATAAAATTGAGGTCAACTAGAAACTACAGTAAAGAAACACTGGTAAATAGGCTACACAATTGTGACTGGACAGAGATAACAAGTTGCACGGACGTAAACGATGCCTGGGAAAAATTCAAAACAATGTTCACTACCATCCTTGATAATATTGCACCAGTTAAAGAGGTTAGGATTAAACGAAGAACTGAACCCTGGATGACTGAGATATTAGATAATATGAAATTCAGAGACCAGCTGCTAAAAAATTTAAAGCAAACAGACAGGATATTGCAGCACTAAATGAATTCCAAAGGGTGAGGAACAGAGTACAGACTTATAAAAGGAGCAAAGGCAAAGCACTATTGCTCAAAAATTGAAGAGTATAAGCATAACCCCAGAAAGCTCTGGCAACAACTAAAACAGTTGGGGTATACCTGGAGAGAGTTCCGGGGGTCAACGCCCCCGCGGCCCGGTCTGTGACCAGGCCTCCTGGTGGACCAGAGCCTGATCAACCAGGCTGTTGCTGCTGGCTGCACGCAAACCAATGTACGAGCCACAGCCCGGCTGATCAGGAACTGACTTTAGGTGCTTGTCCAGTGCCAGCTTGAAGACTGCCAGGGGTCTGTTGGTAATCCCCCTTATGTGTGCTGGGAGGCAGTTGAACAGTCTCGGGCCCCTGACACTTATTGTATGTATAGCCATAAGCCAGTAGATAGGTCTAACATAGTACTCACTGTCGATAATGAGGTATGCCACGAAACATCTAAGGTGGCAAGTTGCTTTAATTCCTACTACACATCTGTTAGTAAGTAAGTAAGTAAGTAAGTTTATTCAGGTATACACAAATACAGTTACATAGAATTATCATACATAGCAGCATATGTGTAGAGAACCTAGGATAACCCAAAAAAGTCAGACAGAGTGACTTATTGTTGCATCAACACTAGTAAGTAAACTACCAGCTGCATCAAATACCTTTAACACAGACTCTGATAAGTTTCAAACATACTATACCAATAAAGGGGTAACCCCAAACAGTTGTCAACTAGTAAGTATATCTCATGACTTTATTCAAAAAGAACTAAGCAGGTTAAACCCAACTAAGAGCACAGGCCCTGATAACATCCCGTCTAAGTTCCTAAAAGATGGTGCTTCTGAACTGTCAATCCCTATTGCTCACATAATAAATCTATCAATCACCTCTAATACCGTACCAGAGGGGTTCAAGGAGGCCAGAGTTACTCCTATCTTCAAGAAAAATAGTAGGTCTGATGTCAGCAACTATAGGCCTGTTAGTATACTCAGTATAATATCTAAAATTCTAGAGAGGGCGGTGTACTCTCAAGTAGTTAAGTACCTTAATGACAACAACATTCTCCGTAACTATCAATCGGGCTTTAGAAGATCCTACTCAATCGGCACCTCCCTAATTAATCTGATGGATTACCTGAGAACTGAAATGTCATAGGGAAACCTCATAGGTATGGTAACCTTAGACCTGCAAAAGGCCTTCGATACTGTCAACCACAATATATTATGTAAAAAACTTCAAGCTATCGGTATAGGTTCTGTAGACTGGTTTAAGTCCTACCTTAGCAACAGGAGACAAATAGTCAAAATCAACAAAACGGAATCAGAACCCCTGCCGATAACATGTGGAGTTCCCCAAGGTAGTATTCTGGGTCCCTTATTATTCTTATGTTATGTCAATGACATGCCTATCAGTGTCAAGTGCAAACTCCTACTGTATGCAGATGACAGTGCCCTGTTAGTGTCAGGTAAAGATCCACAAGATATAGCTAATGTTTTAACACTGGAACTGGAGTCCTGCAGCAAATGGTTAGTAGACAACAAACTATCATTACACCTCGGGAAAACTGAAGCCATTCTCTTTGGCACGAAACATAAACTGAGAAGGGTAAATAATTTTAATGTTCAGTGTAATGGGGAGCCCATCATTTTGGTTTCTTCAGTAAAATATCTGGGAATCCCCTTTGACCCATGCATGTCAGGAGAATTGATAGGGAACAGTGTAGTAAAGAAAGCGAATGCCAGACTGAAGTTCCTGTATAGACAAGCACAGTGTCTACCTACTGAGGCTCGCAGGACCCTATGTCTAGCCCTTATACAATGCTATATGGATTACGCTTGCTCTTCATGGTACTCTGCCTTGACAAAAAAACTGAAAGATAGACTGCAAATCACCCAGAACAAAATAGTAAGATTCATCCTGGGGGTGGGACAAAGAGAACATGTAGGCCAGGATGAATTACAGCAGTTGGATATGCTGAATGTTGAAGACAGTAAAACAACTGAAGCTAAATCATGTTTATAAAATTGCTCACAAACCGTGTCCAGAATATCTTGCTGTCAATTTTGTCAAGGTTGGGAACCAAAGCAATCATAGTACTAGGGGAGAGAGCACAACTTTGTAGTACCCACAGTCATTGGCCAGGCTTCAAACACCTTTTATTGTACAGCAATAAAGGAATGGAACAGACTACCCGCACATGTCAAAGCCAGTCATAGCATGAACCAGTTCAAGAAGAGTGCCAAAAGGTGTCTGATGAATGTAGCTACAGAAAGGGAGGGGAATGATTTTCTATTCTTTTAGCTAACATACGTGTAAATTTTACCTTATTCCTAGTAATGACCCTCTTATTGTAGATAGTCTTAATGACCCTCGTGTAGTAGATAGTCTTTTTAGGATAATAATAAGATGTTATCTTCATTATAGAATAATAAGAAAATATTATAACCTTTATATTATAATAATAAGGTAAAAGGACCCCAATGGAAATAAGTCACTCTGTCTGACTTTTTTGGGTTATCCCAGGTTCTCTACACATATGCTGCTATGTATGATAATTCTATGTAACTGTATTTGTGTATACCTGAATAAACTTACTTACTTACTTACTTACTAATCTCTCAGGTGCCACAGAGACCTGGTGCCGCACTGAACCACATCTCTCAGGTGCCACAGAGACCTGGTGCCACGCCGAACTATATCTCTCAGGTGCCAGGGAGACCCGGTGCCGCACATTGTTGTGGTCTTTGAAGGCGAGATCATCTGTCATTATCACTCCAGGTCCTTCACATTATTTTTTCGCTCTAATGTATGGTTAGAATTTGTTGTTTAACGTGATACAGTTTTAATTTCCTCAAGTTTTCCATATCTGGAAAGTTGAAATTTCTCTTCATTGAACTTCATATTGTTTTGAGTAGTCCATTCGAAGATTTAGTTGATGTCTTGAGGTGTCTTCGATGGAGGTCACTGTCATGGTAATTCGGGTGTCATCCGTAGAGGAAGACAGGTCGCCATGGCTTACATCTCTGTCTTTGTCAGATATGAGGATAAGGAATAGGATGGGGGCGAGTACTGTGCCTTGTGGAACAGAGCTTTTCACAGTAGCTGCATCAGACTTTACTCTGTTTACTATTACTCTTTGTGTTCTATTTGTCAGGAAGTTATAGATCCATCTACCAACTTTTCCTGTTATTCCTTTATCACTCATTTTGTGTGCTATTACACCATGGTCACACTTGTCGAAGGCTTTTGCAAAGTCTGTGTATACTACATCAACATTTTGTTTATCCTCTACAGCATCCAGGACCTTGTCATAGTGGTCCAGTAGCTGGAACAGGCAGGAGCGACCTGCTCTAAACCCGTGTTGCCCTGGGTTGTGTAACTGATGGGTATCTAGGTGGTTGGCGATCTTCCTTCTTAGAACACTTTCAAAGATTTTTATGATATGGGATGTTAGTGCTATCGGCCTGTAGTTCTTTGCAATGGCTTTACTGCCACCTTTGTGGAGTGGGGCTATGTCTGTTGTTTTTAGTGAGTGTGGGATGACCCATGTGTCTATAAAATCCACAAATACCCACACATACGAGAATGAATCTTACGTAACGTCGTCCCGTTTCACTCTCCTGTGTGCGGGTATTTAGTGGATAGTTTCATCACACAGATGGACGATTGAAAACTGGCATGGAAGTGTGTATCTGCTGAGCATGTATCATCCTAGGTCTTACTGACTGTTAGTTTCCTCCTTGCTATTATAATTATTATTATTATTATTATTATTATTATTATTATTATTATTATTATTATTATTATTATTATTATTATTATTACACTAAACCCGTGGGGGTCACGTAGTGCCTGGGTCGGGAAGGGAGGCAATCAGGTTCAATCCGAGGAAGGAGAGTTCAGATCCAATCCCTTGGATCAAGAACCCTCACCACCATCAAGGAACCTCCCTTGAGGAGCATAGGGGTCTCAGAGAGCACTCGGAGAATGGCAGACACGTAGGTTCGATCCGAGGAAGGGGAGCGGGCAGTTCCAGTGCCTTGGATCGAGCCCATCGTCAGTATCAAGGCCACCACCCTCATGGCAGGTACTAAACCCACAAGGGTCATATAGTGTCCGGCGAACGGAAGGTAAGTTTGATCCAAGGAACGGGGAGGTAAGGGTCGCTAACCTCTTGGGGAGGGCGTTGGTGCTCCTGCAAGCAGCAGATCCTGGCGCAACCTGCTGCTCTTTGCAAAAGACAGGATGGATAATGAGAACCTTCAAAACTAGGGAGGCCAAGCCCATGATGACACTCTTCAGGTCACTTGTTCTATCTAGGCTGGAATATTGCTGCACTCTAACAGCACCTTTCAAGGCAGGTGAAATTGCCGACCTAGAAAATGTACAGAGAACTTTCACGGCGCGCATAACGGAGATAAAACACCTCAATTACTGGGAGCGCTTGAGGTTTCTAAACCTGTATTCCCTGGAATGCAGGAGGGAGAGATACATGATTATATACACCTGGAAAATCCTAGAGGGACTAGTACCGAACTTGCACACGAAAATCACTCACTACGAAAGCAAAAGACTTGGCAGACGATGCACCATCCCCCCAATGAAAAGCAGGGGTGTCGCTAGCACGTTAAGAGACCATACAATAAGTGTCAGGGGCCCGAGACTGTTCAACTGCCTCCCAGCACACATAAGGGGGATTACCAACAGACCCCTGGCAGTCTTCAAGCTGGCACTGGACAAGCACCTAAAGTCAGTTCCTGATCAGCCGGGCTGTGGCTCGTACGTTGGTTTGCGTGCAGCCAGCAGCAACAGCCTGGTTGATCAGGCGCTGATCCACCAGGAGGCCTGGTCACAGACCGGGCCGCGGGGGCGTTGACCCCCGAAACTCTCTCCAGGTAAACCTCCAGGTAATGGCTGTCTGACTGTCCTGCCGAGGAGGGACAGGCACCTAGCAACATCTATTGTTGGGGCAATGATGCATTCCCTAGAATCTTTGTTAATTGCTCATTACTCTGTAATTTGTTCATGATTGTAACCATGTATGGACGTGTTTGTGATTCATTACCTTTGTAACCTGTCATGATTGTGACTAGCTCTACCTGGAGCTCATTACCTTTGTAACTTGTCATGATTGTGATCAGCTCTACCTGGAGCTCATTACCTTTGTAACTTGTCATGATTATGATCAGCTTTACCTGGAGCTCATTACCTTTGTAATTTGTCATGATTGTGACCAGCTCTACCTGGAGCTCATTGCCTTGGTAACTTGTCATGATTGTGATCAGCTCTACCTGGAGCTCATTGCCTTGGTAACTTGTCATGATTGTGATCAGCTTTACCTGGAGCTCATTACCTTTGTAATTGTCATGATTGTGACCAGCTCTACCTGGAGCTCATTGCCTTGGTAACTTGTCATGATTGTGATCAGCTCTACCTGGAGCTCATTGCCTTGGTAACTTGTCATGATTGTGACCAGATCTAGTTTATTACCTTTGTAACTTGTCATGAGTGTGACCAGTTCTACCTGGAGCTCATTACCTTTGTAATTTGGTCACGACTGTGACCAGATCTAGTTCATTACCTTTGTAACTTGTTCAGCTATCAAAACTTTGGAGTCCAGTCCCTGGACCAGTTGTGTACCTCTGTAATCTTTTGACTACCACCCACAGGATGGGTATGGGGTGATAATAAATATATTAAAACTAAACTAGACATTTCGCTTACTTCTCCGAGGCTAAGGGACAATATCCTCCAGGTATAGTCTCTCTCTCAGCTCGGCTGGTAGCTGCTTCAGATAATGAGGGACTGTGACTCCATCCCCATTATTATTATAATCAAGGGGGAAGCGCTAAACCCGGAGGATCATACAGCGCCTGGGGGGGGGGGATGTGGAAGGCATTCAGGATTAATTCGGGGAACTGGAGCACAGATCCAATTCCCTAAATCAAGAGCCCCTCACCAACATCAAGGAACCTTCCTTGAGGGGAACTCCATCCCCAGACGAGTGAAAACGTTGAAATAGTTTCCTTGCAGCAGATGCTATCCAGCTGGTATAACTGTGTGCAGCTGATGGGTAGCAGGGTATACCTGGAGAAGGTTTCGGGTCAACACCCCCGCAGCTCGGTCTGAGACCAGGCCTCGTGGTGGTTCAGGGTCTGATAAACCAGGCTGTTACTGCTGGCCGCACACAAACTGAAGTACCAACCACACCCCAGCTGGTCAGGTACTAACTTTAGGCGCCTGTCCAGTGGCTTCTTGAAGACAGTCAGGGGTCTATTGGTAATCCCCCTTATGTATGCTGGAAGGCAGTAGAGCAGTCTTGGGCCCTGGACACTTCATGAACAACATCAACAACAACAACAACAACAACAACAACAATAATAATAATAATAATAATAATAATAATAATAATAATAATAATAATAATAATAATAATAATAATAATAATAATAATAATAATAATAATAATAATATCTTTATTTCTACAAGTACATGTACAAGGTATACAGGCCTAGCTGACATCAATGACATACTACTATACAGAAAACCGCTTGTTGTGCAGAGCATTTCGGGCAAATTCGGTTAGTTTTGTTCCAGGATGCGACCCACACCAGTCGGCTAACACCCAGGTGAATAGGGACAGCAGGTCTTATGGAAATACGTCCATTGCAGTCTCAATGGAAATAAGTCACTTTGACTTTTTTGGGTTATCCCAGGTTCTCTACACATATACTGCTATGTATGATAATCTATGTAGTTAACTGTATTTATGTATACATGAATAAACTTACTTGTTCCAGCTGTACCGGAGATTCGAACTTCGGACCTCAGTGTGTGAACTGAGTGCGCCAGCGATCGAGCTACGGGACACACTTGTATTAAAATGTGCCAAAGTGGTTAGGCAACTTTATTACCTCACCTCCCCCACCCACCCTTTTCCAATATTTCCATCTTAGCCCATCCTTCTTCCTTCCCCATCTTACCAAAGTTCTGGTCATACTTCGACTCGCCTCGCTATCCTGTTCACCTAGCAGTATGCACAGTAGGTTCCTGGGTGTTAGAGGACCGGTATGGATGGCAGCCTGTGGAAGAGGCTTACAGCACCCCGATGAAAATAAGCCAGTCAGATAACATGGCTTTATTGGGTTATCAGGATTGTAATTCGTGAATCACTCTTCGGCAGTGTACTTCATCACTGCATTCCACTGATGAATCGCAGACAAAACATTTCGTCAATAAAGGTGTTGCACATATGCCACTGGGGTATCCTGGGTTCAAGGACGGATCTACTGTGAAACTAATGAAACTTAAGCTTCAGGGGCCCCTAATCCCGGAGGGACCTTAATCCCGGAGGGGCCCCAGAAGCGATTTTAGTCAACATTGCTTAAATTTTTTGGGTCTACTGGATGAGAAGGGGTTGCGAAGGATCCTCCATAACAGTTCCAACTTCAGGGCCCCAAAAATGTAGGTCCGCCACCACCTGGGTTACTAACTGTGGAAAATACTGTATATTTTCCGAAAATACGGTAATTTATAGGTAAATAGATGGCCTATATTGTATTTAATAAAAATTATGTTATCGAAAATGGGAAACAGCGCCTGCGCAGACGAAACTCGCCGTTGTTGTTTGAATTGAGTAACAGACGTTAGGGAATAATGGGAAGAATTTTCGTGTTCTAGAGGTGAAATTGGGCTGACACCTCTCAAATAGGAGCCGAAATTGTTGGATGTGCATTCCTGCATAACTTGAGATATCAGATGACTGGACAAGACAACTCCAGGAACCTCAGATAAGTCTGTTATGTTCGTAGCTCTGGCCAGTGTTATTTTCATGTATAGACAGTAAGGTTTTCTGAGTATGATACACCTTAATCTCCAGTCAAATTGGTGAGTGAGTTTAAGATATTCTCCTTCTGTTATGTATATGTGTGTATATATAATCCTTTTTTAATTTTAATATACAGTCCACAAATTTATATATTTACCAGCATTCCTGGTGATACATATTTCATTTGTAATTAATAGGTCCAGAGCAACTTGTGGATATGACAGTGGTAGGTATCGAAGGGGGACATTTTTTGCGACCTAGGTGTCCCAAATTCCTACTTGTCTAACTGATAAATAATAATTATCTTTGTTCATTTACTGTTATATACATAATGATACATTCAGATAACATGAAGACATGAAGATTGGGTTGTATTTTCTAAAAGTCTTTGTGATCATTATCTTTTGTTCAACACGTCAACCAAATTGCTAAATCTTACAATTTTTCATATTTGCATTCTCTATGTAGTCAAAAAAAATCTTGATAGGTAGAGTATCTGGGTCTTTACCCATTCGTTTTCCTCTTTTTTTTTTTTTTTTTTTTTTTTTTTTGAATTTTTGGGGGTTTGCCTAATTAATTGTTAAAATGACTTCAGTCTACTGAAACTTGCAACTAAGACTGATAATTTTTCCTCTCAAATGCTGTTCTTGTTAGTCTCTCCTTGTATCTATTGCATTGGCTCCTAGAGTTAATTTATTATCTGTATTATGCACCCCATACCCATCCTGTGGGCGGTAGACAAAAGATTACAAAGGTACATAATGGGTCCAGGGACTGGACCCCAAAGTTTTGATAGCTGAACAAGTTACAAAGGTAATGAACTCGAAGATAGATCTGGTCACTATCATGACCAAGTTACAAATGTAATGAATCATCTACACGTCTATACATGGTTACAATCATGAACAAATTACAAAGTAATGAGCCATTCACACATCCACACCCGGTCACAACTGTAATGAGTTATTGGTGTAAATATTAATTGGGTGACACACACACACACACACACACACACGAGAACAAAAATGGCTCCTAGAGACGCAAAGACTGAATTTAAACGCTGTTTATGAACATTTAAAGCTATTAAGTGACTAGTTAATGGTCCAAGTAGGACTGTAACGTCGTCAAATAAGTTTCATTCACCTGTGTGTGAAAGGTGAAAGGTGCTGTACTAATGTACAGTTGTGTGTAAGTAGAGGAATAATGGTAATGGAGAGATAGAGGTGCTGTACTGATGTACAGGTGTGTACATCGGTACATTACGTATTTTTAGTGGTAGCCTAGGGTACCACTAAGATTACCCCCATTTTTAGCGGTAGTCTCGGCTACCACTAAAAATTAAACCCACCCATTTTTAGTGGTAGCCTAGCTACCACTAAAAATACCGAAGTACTCAAACAAGTAATTAGTTTTACTTGTTTGGTTCATGGTTTAGGGTTCCATGAACAAAGGCTTGCCTTTGGACGAGTAACCCTGGCCTGGTCTGGCCTGGCCTGGCCTGGCCCCTTGTCGTAGACCTCATCGTGGTGGGCCAGTGAACATGAAAGAGAATTTTTAATTCACTACAAATTAATCCAACATATTTAGAAACAAAGCGTATTAATATTTACTTCTGTTAAGTTTTTGCTTTGGTTAAACACTAGCTGGAATAGGAAATTCTGTTTCATGGCCAACTTACGACATTTACCTTCATATATGTTATATCCTTTGTACCAAATTCCATGATGGTGGTGTGTCAAATATCACACATGTGTAACACTTGGATATCTTTTATGATGAGATGTTTCGCCCTCTTACCAAGCTTTAGATTGGAAGAAACTTGTTAAGTAGGTGAAACGTCTCGCTAAAAAAACTACCCAGCTGTTCCCCTCAAGGAAGGTTCCTTGATGTTGGTGAGGGGCTCTTGATTTAGGGAATTGGATCTGTGCTCCAGTTCCCCAAATTAAGCCTGAATGCCTTCCACCCCCCCCCCCAGGCGCTGTATAATCCTCCGGGTTTAGCGCTTCCCCTTTGATTATAATAATAATAACAATACCCAGCTGTTGCACAAGCCTCATCACTTGTCCATGTTATTGATATATTATTTACATTTATCTGTTAAGTACATTTTTTACATTTTTTAAGTATATTTTTTACTACTGTTCATTAAATCCATTTTAAAGCATTTTGTTAAATACTAATCAGGTTTCTACGAAGTAAAACAAAACTCATTTAAAGAATTTATTGAAAATATCATCTAATGTTTTACGAAGTTTTTTTTATTTTATGCATGTGTATTTATATAATATTTTGAGGGATTTTGTTTTTCGAAGAATTTGACGTGACATCCATATACTTCAATAGTTAATTTAAAAGTTTGAGAAATTTATTAAATCCAGTATTTAAGAAACTGCTATAATTTTGTTTCCCATAATCGTTTTTATGGACATTTGGCCATCTTATGTCAATACTTGTGACCAGTTTCAGAAGATTTCCTACTCCTGGGCCAGGTCTCCCTGTTGATTGCCTGGTTGACCAGGGTGTTGCTGTTGGCGGCCCTCCGGTTCACGCATGCATCACACCCTGATAGAACTGGGAAACAGATCCAGTATCTTAACCTCTGGTTCCAGCAACAACAGATCGAGAAGTTCAGGACCACGGATGTTGCTGTAGATTTTCCTGTATCAGCAGCCACATAGGATACACCTTCGTCATCTACAGGAACCAAACGCACTTGACTTCCTGAACGCCCCACTTTTAATGCAGACTTAACTTTTTAATGGAAATTAACCTAGTGTATCGATTATTGAGCGCCGTATGATCCTTGTGAGTTTAGCGCTTAGTTTTGATTGTAATAATGTACTCATTCAAATTTTAATTAAACCCTTCCATTGACTCATACCCGGAGCACTGTAAGACCCATATGGGTTTAGTGTATTAAATTATTTTACCTCTCTCCTTTGGCCAAACTAATTTACATTCCATGTGCTGAATGATCTGTGTGGATTTAGTGCTTCCTCAAATTTAATATGGATTTTGTTTTTTGCCCCGTTTCCCTTATGGGTTTAGGGTTCCGTCCCCATGAACGTAATAATCTCCATGGATTACATACCCGGGGCTCTTACGTAACACCTACCAGATTAGCGCTTCCTTCTGATTAAAATAAATTATTGAAGGTGTCCCAGCTCTTATGAGCCTAGTGCCCCCTGGAGGGAGGTTGCTTGACGCTGGTGAGGGGCTCTTGATCTACGGAATTGGATCTGTGCTCCGGTTCCCTGAATTGAGCCTGAATACCTTCCATATAATCCCCCCATGCGCGCTGTATAATCCTACGGGTTTAGCGCTCCCTCATGATTATGATCCTAGTAGGTTTAGCGCTTTTTGATGGTGAGACTGATTAGTAAGGATGTAGTAGCGACGTAGATAAAATGTAGATACTGATAAACGATTATTTGGATATAGGTAACCCCATTCGAGAGGGGGGGCTCTTAATCCAAGTAATTGGACCTGCTCAATCTCCCCTCCCTCCCATGACTGGTGAGGGGCTCTTGATCTAGGGAATTTGATCTGCCCGATTCCCTGCATTGAGCCTGAATACCTTCCATTCCCCCCCCCCCATGCGCTGTATAATCCTACGGGTTTAGCGCTCCCCATTATCACCCCTCCTTGGATCAAATTTCCATGCCACCCAGACACTACAAACCCTACGGGTTTAGCCCTCCCCTCTTAAATAGCCATATATGTGTAAGGAATTTCTTTTTATGGATTTGGGAAAAGCATGTGATAGGGAAGTAAGCCACAAAATCTGGAGGGTTAATAACCCAGGATAATCTGAGAAGCTATCTGGCTTTTCCATAAATGATGATAATGAAAAAGTCCACTGGGTAGACGAAAAGTCAATAAAGAATTGTATTATACTGCTTTTATCCATAGTAATATTGAGACCGAGGTGTAGGCTTCGCACTTGTAACCAACTAAATGTCTAACCAACCTCATCTTTGGTGAGATTTGTCAGGAGACAGGACAAGTGGTTCCTGACGCGGGTCTTAAGTCATACGATGACCCGCAGCTGGAGCTCTTGGCCAACTGACTGAGGCCTTCCACCGGCTTACCCTTCCGCACCTTTAAAAAATTACCCCCCTCCCCCCTACCTTCCCTTCCCACTTCTCTCCCCAGCACTTGGTATGTCATTATTTTAAAATATTATGTAAACCATTACATGTATACGGATAACTTTTTCCCAACACTTTAATATATTCCAGCAAGTTCTGGAGTTTATTTCCATACTAGCATTTATTGTTATTTTATTCTTATGGATTGATAGATACTCTTGAGAATTAATATGGTGTGGATATTTTAATGTGCTTAAACTGATTAATTTATCTAATTTTTAATAAATGATCCTAGTGTTGACAATTCCTTCGTCACATCTTCATATATATGCTATTATGAGTGACGCACAGAGTTATATAAGTGTGACTAATACCTTCACATGTGTAGATTAAAGGAAGAACAGGTTAATTATGTGTGGGTTTTGACTGATAACTTCAAGGTGAACTGCATCTATGGTGGCTGATCCTATGAATTCCTTGAACTATGAAGGGCGGGGCGGAGAGAGAACAGGAAGGAGAAAGGATAGGACAGGACGATTAAGAAAGAAAGAATAGGTAAGTTTATTCAGGTATACACAAATACAGTTACATAGATTATCATACATAGCAGCATATGTGTAACGTACCTAGGATAACCCAAAAAAAGTCAGACAAGAAATGAAGAGAGGATAGGAATTAATAATAAGAGATGTATGCAGTTTGATGGTATTTTTGGATGAAAGGATCTAAGTCTCTGGCAGGCCATACAATTTATGTTGAGCCTTATTCTAAAGGAAAGGCAGGAGAAAGTAGAAGACAGGAAGCTAGAAACGGTATAGGAGAGACGAAGAATAAAGAATTATAATGGAGGAGAGATAGAAGAGATGAAGAAGGCTTGGATAAGGAGAGAAGAAAGGACCCCAATGGAAATAAGTCACTCTGTCTGACTTTTTTGGGTTATCCCAGGTTCTCTACACATATGCTGCTATGTATGATAATTCTATGTAACTGTATTCGTGTATACCTGAATAAATTTACTTACTTACTTACTTACTTATGAGGAAGCTAGGGAAAGATAGAGAACGGGATAACAGAAGAGGAGATACAGAACAAGCGAGATACGGCACCTACTGACTGAAATTTTTGCCTAAGTGACACCATTTAGGGGGTGACACCATAGAGTCTCTAAAGAAGGTGACACTAATGCACAAAACAGTGCTGCACCAACATAAGAGAAGAATCCTTCGTTTCTATATAGCTTATTACGTATTAACAAAGTACAAATAAGCCTATATAGGGAAAATCATTGATTTTGATGATGTGATAGATGATTTTGCATAATTGAGGGCAATGAAATGTAAGATCAGATTCACTGAGATGTTACCTGTACTCAAGGTCAAATGTAAGATCAGATTCACTGAGATGTTACCTGTACTCAAGGTCAAATGTAAGATCAGATTCACTGAGATGTCACCTGTACTCAAGGTCAAATGTAAGATCAGATTCACTGAGATGTTACCTGTACTCAAGGTCAAATGTAAGATCAGATTCACTGAGATGTTACCTGTACTCAAGGTCAAATGTAAGATCAGATTCACTGAGATGTTACCTGTACTCAAGGTCAAATGTAAGATCAGATTCACTGAGATGTTACCTGTACTCAAGGTCAAATGTAAGATCAGATTCACTGAGATGTCACCTGTACTCAAGGTCAAATGTAAGATCAGATTCACTGAGATGTCACCTGTACTCAAGGTCAAATGTAAGATCAGATTCACTGAGATGTCACCTGTACTCAAGGTCAAATGTAAGATCAGATTCACTGAGATGTCACTCCTGTATCTCTGAAGTCACCTGTACTCAAATGTAAGATCAGATTCACTGAGATGTCACCTGTACTCAAGGTCAAATGTAAGATCAGATTCACTGAGATGTCACCTGTACTCAAGGTCAAATGTAAGATCAGATTCACTGAGATGTCACCTGTACTCAAGGTCAAATGTAAGATCAGATTCACTGAGATGTCACCTGTACTCAAGGTCAAATGTAAGATCAGATTCACTGAGATGTCACCTGTACTCAAGGTCAAATCGGAACTAGTGTTTCGCTGATATTGCAATGTTTTTCTTTATTTTTCAATTTTTTTTTTGTTTTGGCATTGATGAAGATGAGTAAATGTAGGATGTGTTGGTGTACTCAAAGTGGTAGTTGAGTTAATGTTTCCTCAATATTACTACCATTATTTATTTTATCATTAATAAAGTTGAGAAGTATTCTCCTGTTCAATGGTTAAACGTTCTTATTGTTAAACATTAAGTCATGCAGTAGTGACGTCTGGTCATGCAGTAGTCATAACTGGTCATGCAGTAGTGGTAACTGGTCATGCAGTAGTGACGTAACGTCATCTGACATACTGGTTGCAGTAGTGACATAACTGGTCATGCAGTAGTGACATAACTGGTCATGCAGTAGTGACGTAACTGGTCATGCAGTAGTGACATAACTGGTCATGCAGTAGTGACGTAACTGGTCATGCAGTAGTGACGTAACTGGTCATGCAGTAGTGACATAACTGGTCATGCAGTAGTGACGTAACTGGTCATGCAGTAGTGACGTAACTGGTCATGCAGTAGTGACATAACTGGTCATGCAGTAGTGACGTAACTGGTCATGCAGTAGTGACGTAACTGGTCATGCAGTAGTGACGTAACTGGTCATGCAGTAGTGACATAACTGGTCATGTAGTAGTGACGTAACTGGTCATGCAGTAGTGACGTAACTGGTCATGCAGTAGTGACATAACTGGTCATGCAGTAGTGACATAACTGGTCATGTAGTAGTGACGTAACTGGTCATGCAGTAGTGACGTAACTGGTCATGCAGTAGTGACGTAACTGGTCATGCAGTAGTGACATAACTGGTCATGTAGTAGTGACGTAACTGGTCATGCAGTAGTGACATAACTGGTCATGTAGTAGTGACGTAACTGGTCATGCAGTAGTGACGTAACTGGTCATGCAGTAGTGACATAACTGGTCATGTAGTAGTGACGTAACTGGTCATGCAGTAGTGACATAACTGGTCATGTAGTAGTGACGTAACTGGTCATGCAGTAGTGACATAACTGGTCATGTAGTAGTGACATAACTGGTCATGCAGTAGTGACGTAACTGGTCATGCAGTAGTGACATAACTGGTCATGTAGTAGTGACGTAACTGGTCATGCAGTAGTGACGTAACTGGTCATGCAGTAGTGACGTAACTGGTCATGCAGTAGTGACATAACTGGTCATGTAGTAGTGACGTAACTGGTCATGCAGTAGTGACGTAACTGGTCATGCAGTAGTGACGTAACTGGTCATGCAGTAGTGACATAACTGGTCATGCAGTAGTGACATAACTGGTCATGCAGTAGTGACATAACTGGTCATGCAGTAGTGACATAACTGGTCATGCAGTAGTGACGTAACTGGTCATGCAGTAGTGACGTAACTGGTCATGCAGTAGTGACGTAACTGGTCATGCAGTAGTGACGTAACTGGTCATGCAGTAGTGACATAACTGGTCATGCAGTAGTGACATAACTGGTCATGCAGTAGTGACATAACTGGTCATGCAGTAGTGACATAACTGGTCATGCAGTAGTGACATAACTGGTCATGCAGTAGTGACATAACTGGTCATGCAGTAGTGACATAACTGGTCATGCAGTAGTGACATAACTGGTCATGCAGTAGTGACATAACTGGTCATGCAGTAGTGACATAACTGGTCATGCAGTAGTGACATAACTGGTCATGCAGTAGTGACATAACTGGTCATGCAGTAGTGACATAACTGGTCATGCAGTAGTGACATAACTGGTCATGCAGTAGTGACATAACTGGTCATGCAGTAGTGACATAACTGGTCATGCAGGAGTGACGTAACTGGTCATGCAGTAGTGACATAACTGGTCATGCAGTAGTGACATAACTGGTCATGCAGTAGTGACATAACTGGTCATGCAGTAGTGACATAACTGGTCATGCAGTAGTGACATAACTGGTCATGCAGTAGTGACATAACTGGTCATGCAGTAGTGACATAACTGGTCATGCAGTAGTGACATAACTGGTCATGCAGTAGTGACATAACTGGTCATGCAGTAGTGACATAACTGGTCATGCAGTAGTGACATAACTGGTCATGCAGTAGTGACATAACTGGTCATGCAGTAGTGACATAACTGGTCATGCAGTAGTGACATAACTGGTCATGCAGTAGTGACATAACTGGTCATGCAGTAGTGACATAACTGGTCATGCAGTAGTGACATAACTGGTCATGCAGTAGTGACATAACTGGTCATGCAGTAGTGACATAACTGGTCATGCAGTAGTGACATATCTGGTCATGCAGTAGTGACATAACTGGTCATGCAGTAGTGACGTAACTGGTCATGCAGTAGTGACATAACTGGTCATGCAGTAGTGACATAACTGGTCATGCAGTAGTGACGTAACTGGTCATGCAGTAGTGACATAACTGGTCATGCAGTAGTGACATAACTGGTCATGCAGTAGTGACAACTGGTCATGCAGTAGTGACATAACTGGTCATGCAGTAGTGACATAACTGGTCATGCAGTAGTGACATAACTGGTCATGCAGTAGTGACATAACTGGTCATGCAGTAGTGACATAACTGGTCATGCAGTAGTGACATAACTGGTCATGCAGTAGTGACATATCTGGTCATGCAGTAGTGACATAACTGGTCATGCAGTAGTGACGTAACTGGTCATGCAGTAGTGACATAACTGGTCATGCAGTAGTGACATAACTGGTCATGCAGTAGTGACGTAACTGGTCATGCAGTAGTGACATAACTGGTCATGCAGTAGTGACATAACTGGTCATGCAGTAGTGACATAACTGGTCATGCAGTAGTGACATAACTGGTCATGCAGTAGTGACATAACTGGTCATGCAGTAGTGACATAACTGGTCATGCAGTAGTGACATAACTGGTCATGCAGTAGTGACGTAACTGGTCATGCAGTAGTGACGTAACTGGAGTTTACCCCCCCTCCCCCGCCCTCGAATTTCATGGGGGTGGTACCAAAGCTTCCGCCCCGGGTGACACCAAAGCTTCCGCCCCGGGTGACACCAAAGCTTCCGCCCCGGGTGACACCAAAGCTTCCGCCCCGGGTGACACCAAAGCTTCCGCCCCGGGTGACACCAAAGCTTCCGCCCCGGGTGACACCAAAGCTTCCGCCCCGGGTGACACCAAAGCTTCCGCCCCGGGTGACACCAAAGCTTCCGCCCCGGGTGACACCAAAGCTTCCGCCCCGGGTGACACCAACTCTAGCGACGCCTCTGGAGGTAAACTCTATTCACAAAATGCACTCAACCCGCATGGGTCAAAGGGAAGTTAATTTTGTAGATAAAAGTAATAAACAAGTATATTACTCATCAAACTGTTGAGAAAAAGTTTGTTATTTTTGATGATTAAGACACATGAGCAACAGTTGGGTATTTTTGTTGTTGAAACGTATCACCTACACAGTAGACTTCTTCAGTCAATGTGTAGCAGTGAAATGACGTAATGACGTAATCAGTCCATAAATAGTATCTGAGGTGGTCAGTCCCTCAACCTGGAGAAGAGTTCATCTCCATGGTCTGGAACTATAGTTCCAGACCATGGAGCTGAACTTTTCTCCAGGTTGAGGGACTGATCACTTCAAATACTATTTATCCAAGGTTGATGGGCTGATTAAATCATCTTCATTTCACTACTACACATTGACTGAAGAAGCCTACTGTGTAGGTGATACGTTTCAACAACCAAAATACCCAACTGCTGTCCCATGTCTTATAATCATCACCTTATCGGTATTTTATACCATTATAAACAGTTTATTTTTGCTTTCAGTAAGGAACGCTAAACCCACAGGGGTCACACAACAGCTAAACTACAACTTTTAGTTGCAAACATGTGATAATGAAAGGCAAATAACAGTAATTAACATTTATTTGATTACTGGCCCTAATAAACATACGTGACACTTAAATAGCGACTTATTATAAAATAAGTCGCTTGTTAGCCATGAAAAAAACCATTTATGCCTGAATAAGCCATGAGCATTTCAAAATATGTATACAGAATTTTTGTGTGTATAAAAATTGCTAAGTTTAAAAGAGAAATGTAATGAATACAGGTAGATAAGACATACCAGAGTGCTAAAATCTATGGCAGTATGGCTGGAAAAAAGCATAACATTCATGGAATATACTATTCCTAATATTTTGGAAACAATAGATTTACATGTTTAGCGGCTCACCATGATGAGGTCTGCGACTAGTGAGTTGTATAGCCCTTCTGGCTTAGCGCTTCTTTTTGATAATAATAATAATAATAATAATAATAATAATAATAATAATAATAATAATAATTATAATAATAATAATAATAATAATAATAATAATAATGATAATAATAATAATAATAATAATAATAATAATAATAATAATAATAATAATAATAATGATAATAATAATAATAATAATAATAATGCGACTAGTGAGCCGGACAAGGGTGAATCGTCCAAATGTTCACAGTGAAAATCTTACGGTTCGAAGGCTTTCGTAAGAAAGAAAATCTTAGTCTTGAGGATCTCAGTGAGAAAACGTTTGTTACATGGAACCCTAAACCACGAACCGAAGGGTACTTTAGGATTTCCAGAGGTAGCCAGGTTACCACTGGAAATCTCTCACCAACAGCTTGAGAGCTAATGGTGATATGCTGGTGACCACTCGTAAGGAGTGGCAAGTTTGGAAGGAGGGAGAAGGGATATGGAATATAAAGGTAAAGCACCCAGCAAGCAGAACATGGTTTACACTGTATCAATATAATCTAAACTTCAGGTCCTTCCTAGCATGTAAACTACACGATTTGCCATTGTAACGGTGTTATCTGAACGTCATAACTAGTAACCTCCACATTATGGTGGCTACCTGGAGTTTACCTTTCCAGTTAACTCCAGGTAACCACCGTAATATGGCAGTTACTAGTTATAACGTTTAGATAACTTTGCTACAATGGCAAATCGTGTAGTTTACATGCTATGAAGGAACGGAAGTTTACAGTGGACATAATGCAATAATACTGGACAGAGTACAACAATTTTGACAACAGTCCAGTATATGAAGTCTGTGGATAAAGTCCACAGCATCAGTCATTAAACTAAAAATAAGCCACGAATAGGTAATTCTTGGCTAGGATAATGACTTTGAACAGAGTACACTCTAAGAAGGTCCTACGAGAGTGCTCTTATCAGTTAAGGATACACTCTGGGAGCCCTCACTACGGACGGGCTCTATTAAAGAAGGCAGTCACTAGATGTGCTTCACTGTGGGAGGCACTATGGGCGGGCTCCACTCAGGAAGACCCTGTGGGTAGGTTCCACTTTTCGTAGGCGGCGGTGCACTCCTGGAGGTGTGTACTCTTCGGCTGCAGGCGCCGTGGGCAGAGTCCCTCTTAAAAAAAAAATATATATTAACCTGTTGAAAACATATACATAATACAAACAGGTTTTAGTATACAGAGAAACTAACAAAAACTTGAAGTGTACGAAGGAAGATACTTGGGATTCAACGAGTTTGATTAAAAAATGCACTGAACATCACGTAGCTGCATAAATTAAAATAAAAAACTACTTATAAAACAGTATAAAACTACATACTGCACACATAAGAACCTATAAACATAACTGTTTACAGTACTTTATATAAACATTATTAGGGAGTTTGAGAGAAATGTTAAACTGTAAATAAGATTATGGAATAATTTTTTTTACCTGTAGTTAGTATTTAGGCTCTAATTAATATGCACTGTAATTAGGATGTGCTAAATTATATGTAATTGGGCTATAATAAATACACCTATAATCAGTATATTATTTAATTAGGATCTAATACATGAAATAAAGCTGTAGCATATATATAATTATGCTACTACAATAAAAAATATAATTAGGCTGCAATTTTAATTAGGTTCTAATGATAAATATAAATTGCCTGCAAATGAAGTCACATTTAACTCTGCATAATCCCTCTCCTTCCATTAATGGCTACAAGATCCTCAAATGTTACCAAACACTGTGAACCAAGATCAAGTGAGAACCATGATCATGCCATGAACCAGACAGGTAAAAAATCAGATCAAATAATGGCTATCCCTCCTACAGATAGAGGAAAATCCTTCAGATCAACCTTCAGGATGTAACCATCTTACATATAATTACAGGTTTCAGTAAACATCTTTATATTCAGTTGTTCTGAATGACAAGAAAGGATATGCAGAGGACACGAGTAGTTTATGGAGTTTTACTCTCAGTAGATATAGCGACAAATACATATGTTAAACCCAACATATACAAACCATACCACGGGCGGAGATAGAACCCGCAATCAGAGAGTCTCAAAACTCCAGACCGTCGCGTTAGCCACTGGACCAGCTAGTCACAATAAGATTCGTCCAACTAGGTATATTTCTACACCATAGGAAGATTAGCATAGGTGTTATGGTTTGTTTGCAATCGTGTCATTACGATTTCGTGAGCCAACATGTACAACCAGTGATGAACCTGCAATTATACATCAACCATATAAATAAATCTTCCTTGAAAAACTTGACAACAACACTGTCTACTATACCAACACTACAATGCTTCCTCTTGCCACATCTGTAACACATGATGCAAGCGATCCTAGAAGAGCCACCCAAACTTTAGTAATGTGATATATTACCCTGTGTGTCCTCCGGTAACCAACTGCACCCAGAAGCTGCTCCGTAGTACTAGGATGCCATGCCACTTTAATATGGACCTTAATCTTTCTAAAGAAATCTGGTACTAATTGGTAAAATTTTTGACCTCACAGCCCATGTACTGAACAAGACATCATTGTCACCTGTCTGAAGGAAACACTTTAAAATATACTACTGTATCTTATGTGTTGAATACACAAAGATAGGAACTTAGACTCCATGCTGTATGTACCTCAAAATGAATCTCATGCTGACAAATGCAAATAGCTACAACTAGCCACTCACAACTGGGTCATTTTATTGTTTTAATAGGGCTGAAATAACCTTTGGTTGGAGCTAGACAGACCTCTGCTATGCAGGGAAGAAGACTTTCTTTTTCCTTGGTGCTTACCTGATTTAAGAGTCCAGTAATTCATAGCTTGATGAAGATACTTTCTCTTTCGCCTCAGATTTGCCTATAGTGACATGGAATTGACTATTGCCCGGAGCCTTCTCTTCACTCTTTCCGACAGCAATGATGTAGTGGTTGTCGCACCTCCCCATAGAAGGTTATCCTGTTGTAAGCCTAGTGCCTGACTAGGAGTACTCTTGTGGTACAGTCAGTGAAGTGGGTGTATTTCAGCTTCTGGGCACCATAAACTTATGGGTACTTCAGTCTGATCGTGCTGTTATTCATAGCATTGCAAGGGAATCCTTGAAATGAAGATCAGTGGTCATGAATAAGTGCCCACAGAGGTGCCAATGGTGCCACTCATGACTATGGTGCACATTTTTAATTATTTTGGCAATTTCTGTTTTGCTGGGTGTTGTATGACTGCTGAGGTGCAGGTCAGTACCTGTGAGAAAATTTTAGGAGATTCTTTTAGTATTAATCATATGACTGGATTTCTAATCGATGCAAGATATTTTAACCAAGAGTGATATTATCCTATGGTTGCTAATATGATTAGTTTTTATTTAAGGGCTAGTTTATTAGAAGACTTGCTCATATCTGTGATTTTTTTTTTATCTTGTGAGTGTGTGGTGTGTGTGAGTTTGCATTGAAGAGTGTTGAATGACCTGTTTATTCCAGCACTACGTAAATTTTAAAACTTCTTTCCAGTCTAGATGGTGTAGTGGGTACTGAGGTGAGGAGAGACACAAATGGCTGGTGATTATTATATACCCTTCAACGTTATCTGATCTTCTGTGACTTCTGAAAAATATAAAAAATCATTGTAAACATGTTGGAAAATAATTTTAATATATATGAAAGAATTTTATTTTGATGAGACTATATTTCATATTGCAAAATGTATGTGAAACCATGAATATTATTTTTTTTTTTTTACATTTCTCTTTAAAACAAATGGTTTTGAGTTTCCCCGTTTTCTAGTTCCTGTTCCAGTTTGGGAAGTTTAGGAGTTGCTGAAACGGGGAGAGAGACAGTTGACTGCTGCAACTACGGCTGAGTGCTGATCTTGCTGAATGATTGTTCATGGCCACTACTGTGTCGAAGGAAGACATATCACCGACATACACAAACTTGGCTGTCACTATTTCACACTCTGGAGAGCATGAACTGGGCACCGGGGCTACAGAAACACCTACAAATCCTCGACTTATCCCTTACCCCAGTTCTCCTGAAATAGAAGTCAGAGAATAATGAATTTGGTATGGCTTTGTTTCTCTTTGGGCTAAATAACAATCTTCTGTGGGCCGTCACATTGCCGTAGTTATGAGATTAAGAACTCAGTAGGTACCATGGGTTGCATTGGCTGGCCTCTTCCATTTCACTGGATCTGTGGCTACATACGCAAATGCACAATAGAGGGAGGGTTAGAAACAAAATACTGAAGCCTTTCAATGCAAACCCGTCTTCTGAAGCTAGGCCATTTAATTAATTAGCTAGGGATTAGCTAAGAATTCCAAGGATTAAGTTGAAATGAGTGCCACAAGTCTCTGCTGTACTCAGTGAATGCATTATTACTTTTAGATCCACGATTATTGATTCAACTTAGAGTACGAAATGTTGTGTTTAGTTTAGAGTTCGAAATGCGTGTGTGATTTGAAACATATTTGCGTAAGCTTACTACCTATGTAGAAATTATGTCTACAAAATTATGATTTTTTCTCAACAGGAGTTAATAAACTAGTTACCTTAATAATACTATTATACAATTACTTTATAAAATAAATTAGCGTCCATTATTTTCTTTTTAATTAGAGATGAGGTAATTTAAGAATATCTAAATAACATCTACACAACTAACATAAAACGTTGTAGACTACATTAATTATGTCACAAGTATTTAACACAAATTAACCTCAAATAATCCTAAGCAAATATATGAACTCATTACCAGACAAGAATCATTGTGTTGGCCGCTGAGGCTGCCAGGTTCACTATATATTTTTCGCCATTTGGTGGAGACTGAATTGGGTTGACGGGTTGACCTCTTATTTGGTTAATGGGTTGACGAGTGGTGCATTGATGGATAATTTTTAATTATAGCCGCGGCGTCTGGAGCTGCATCATAGGAAATAAAAGACGTAGATAGAGCAAAACTCTATTAAAAATAATCGTTTCGCACAGTGAGAATCCTGAAAAATTATTTGATGACACATGATAGTTGTTCCTATTTAAATGACATAATCAATTTTACAAACTTAATTCTGGTGAGGTATTGAGGATATTTACTTTACTGTTACAATGGAGTTCCCAGTAATTATACTAAATATCATTTTACTGCGAATTAATTCAATGTATCCACCTAATTTTCTCTGGGTTATTTCCATTCTTAACATAGTTCAGTTATGGTTTGTCTATATTATTATTTTTTATTATATTTACAAAGTGCCCTCAATCCTAAACTCTGGTTACAGAGTCCAGTTTCAAAGCTTTTGGTGCATATTTCCATTATATTTTTTGTTACATAGTTGTGTATATCAATCATAGTTTACCTTGAGTAATATTTCTTTTACCTTAACAATGGTGATGATTACAGTTAAACTAATTGTCACCATTTACCTCTCTTGATCAGACAAAAGTTCGCCATTTTAAAGGCAATTATATTTAATGGTTATTTAAAACGCATTTCCTCCATAATCTCAAGGAGTTAATACTATTGTACGGGGGTCAACGCGGGGGCGTTGACCCCTGTAACATCCTCCAGGTATCCGTACGATATATTTCCACTTTCTAATCGCCGAGCCATTAACTGACTGTCCATTAACTTTAGTAGCGTGAATCCAGAATTTCCTGTTATCTTCTTTGCTTTGTTTATCATGTGGGTGTCAATTCCTTTACCCGTATGGGCGGTAACTCTTCCAAAATTAGATCTTGCAGATGGGATTCTTGAAGCAAATCTGGAAGCTCTTCTTGGGTTACCGGGAGATGTTATTCTTCTGGGCAATCTTGTTCAGAGTTAAAATCAATGTGGAGTGACTTAGGGATATCAAAGAATCCCTGAGTTTCCTGCAGAAGGAGTAGGCGTAGTGGATATCCTAAAATGAGTTGGAAGGTGGTTGTGAAGGCATGTGTATTTTAGATCTGAAAGAATCGAGACGATTTTCTTTTTAAGGGAATTGGTCTTTTTTGTCAGACCGAAGTGATTCGTGGAAACAAGTTAGCCGGTATTAGGTTTTGCAAATCGGAAGTACTGTGCCTGCATTAAGACAGACGGGTGAGAATGAGTTTATCTTAGTGGAAAGACAGCTTGGGTGCAAGTGATGGTAAATGCTTTTTCTTCTTTGCGTTGTCAGCCTGCCAGTGGATGTTGTCAGAGGACGTGATGGCTGGTAAATCTGAAACTCTGAACTGCACAATTTAATTTGAATTCCTCAGTATCGCATAAAAATGAATAAAATAAAACAATGGATACTATTGCTTTTTTATTGTTCTGATACAAATCATTATCTACAAGTGGTACGATGTGGCATGTCTTATTTAATAATTATGGTAATAATAATATTATTGATAACCATAATGGCAATAATGATCATCATAATAACTTTCACTCCATAAAATCCCCACACTTGGAAAAAGACGTCCCTAGTGATATCCGGCACGACGTAGCGCGCTACGATACCCTCCCGGGCGATATGTTGACACGCGTCCTCTGCCCGGGCCGCCGCCGCCCCCACCCCCTCATATTGGGCGGGCCGGTGCGGGCCGGGCTCCTGGCGCGGCCCGGCTGGGCGGCAGGCACTAGCATGAAGCCTAGCAGGATACTTCCTCTACAGCAATTCAAGTAAAATACTTACGAAGTTTTGGATCACAAATATGGTAACTAGGCAAGTAACGAGGGAGCAAACAAACATGGCGGGAGCTAAATAGCAGACCTAGCCCTAGAAGCTGGTGAGGGGGCTGCGGCCGCCCCTCCTGCTGGCCAGCAGGACCCAGCCAGGAGTAAATATGGCAGTTGGCGGGCCAGGCGCGGGCCAGGCGGGGGCCGGGCTGTGTAACGAGAAAGAATGAGGCTCCAGTGTCACCCGACCCACACCAAGCCCCAGACAGCAGCAACACGCGCGACTCTCCGTACCTTCTTCTACTCACGTAGCTTTTGAAAGCACGAGTTGGGCCGCACCGAGTGAGGTCCTGCGTGTGGTGCGGCCCGGCGCGGCCCGACCTGACTTAGGTTGGGCCGTCGGGTCGCGGGCTGATAGTCAGCGCTGCCGTGGACACTACGTTGTCACTAGTGAGGCCCAGCGCGGCCCTCCCAGGTCTGTGGTGGCCGCCCGGGGCACTCTTCAGGAATCCTTCGTAGGAAAACAGTGGTACAGAAAAGCTGCTGTTGTGACAACCAGCGTCCAGGGCGACATGGGTGTGATATGCATTATTCACGATTGGTTCAGGGAACTGGTCAAAAACAAGGGGGCTTGATGGATGATCATGCTCGGCTGGAATGTAATTTATCAAACATCACCTGTAGGCAGTATGTTGGCTTCATTTAATATTATTAAGCTTATTGTTTTTCTTTAATGCTTTTTTCTTTTAAACTTCGGTGCGATCAGATAAAATTAAGAGCGTCATATGCAAAACAAACTTGTTAGAGGCACACACACATTAACTCGGGCAACACAGCAAGTGGAGGCAAGACTCAGTGAGAATTGAAGTGCATCAGACATTGGTCAACAGAGACAAACAATGCACAGACCTATACAATTAACAGTCAGGGTTTTTTTTTGTAAGCCACATTTTCGGTGCCCTGAGATCTTTCAAGCTTCCACGTGAAGAGTTGTCAAGACTCAAGAGCATACAAAATAGCATAGTTACCCCGATCCACAGAGCGCCGTTCCTCCCAGGGGGAGAACTAAAGAAAAGATCCTCCTGTAGGAACTAGGGCGCTACTATAACTCCGACGTAAACATTGGCATGATGCCGAAGACTCATTACTGGTATTCCACACAGTGGAGGTCTGTTCTGCCCACGCTAACCACTACTGAGAACTGCTCTTACTATGGAGTCACCTCCTCAGTCGGAAGCTAACCTCTTACAAATGCAACTAGCGAAACTCACACTACTTTACATGTATATCGGAAATTTCTTTGAGGAACTTTCTTAAATCTACCGCTATGTTTCTAATAGTGCCTCACAAGCTGGGGATGGGGGAAGGGGGATTTATTTACAGTATGATGCGGGATAATGACTGGTTGTCATGGCAGCTATTAGTATGATGAAGTTGACTATTTATACATATGTAGATCGGGGGACAGAATTTTGATTTGAGGTTTGATAACACTTTCGAGTTGGGCACCAAATCTTCGTCGCACCGTACTACCAGAACACGAGTGGTGATGCAGAAGACAAGAACGTGAAATAATTGGAGTATATGAGGGAAAGTAATTGAACAAGCAGAAACTTAAAACATGTCAAACTCATTAAAATTATATCTGCATAAATCATACGTGACACACCGCAATTGTACAACAATCGATAACAATTGATTTGTTTGTATCGATAACAAGGTCCATTTGAAATCCATCCACCAGTTCTTTTCGGGGTTTACATATATATATATATATATATATATATATATATATATATATATATATATATATATATATATATATATATATATATATATATATATATATATATATATATATATATATATATATATATATATATGTCGTGCCGTATAGGTAAAATTGGTCAATTAGCAAGAACTCATTTAAAATTAAGTCCTTTCTAAAATTTTCTCTTATATGTTTAAAGATATATTTTTTTCATTTACGTTAATGTAAAGATTAATAATTTTGTACCAAAAGAACCTTAGAAAACTTATCTAACCTTATTATAACAAGCGATATTTAATTTAGCCTAATCTAAATATATTGTAGATAAGTTAACAATAATTTAATAATAAACAAACACAATGAAATTAATGCATACACAAATTTTCGCTTGCCTTATTCGGCAAGAAGAGCTTTGCTATTTAAGCCAAAATCGCAAGTTTTACCTGTATGGTGCGACATATATATATATATATATATATATATATATGTATATATATATGTATATATATATGTATATATATATATACATATATACATACATATATACATATACATATACATATATATATACATATATATATACATATACATACATATATATATATATACATATATATATATATATATACATATATATATACATATATACATATATATATATACATATATACATATATATATGTATATATACTTCGTGCCGAATAGGTAAAGCTGGTCAATTGGCAAGAAATCGTTTAAAATTAAATCTTTTCCAAAATTTTCTCCTATAAATTTAAAGGATTTTTTTATTAATGCTAATATAAAAATTAATGATTCTGTGCGCTTGTTATAATATGGTTAGGTAAATTTCCTAAGGTTCTTTTGGTACAAAATCATTACTTTTTTACAATAACATAAATAAAAAAAATTATCTTTTAATGTATAAGAGAAAATTTCAGAAAGGACTTAACTTTTAATGAGTTCTTGCTAAATGACCAGTTTTACCTATTCGGACGTATATATATATATATATATATATATATATATATATATATATATATATATATATATATATATATATATATATATATATATATATATATATATATATATATATATATATATATATATATATATATATATATATATATATATATATATATATATATATATATATATATATATATATATATATATATATAATATTGCTGAAAAATCGATAGCTTACTAATACATTAATATTTATTCTCTGAAGATTAATTAAGTTGAGGAGGTTTTCATAATTTGAAATATATTTTGTGAAGAGAATGAGGGGAGACACTCCCTTTCTGTAACAGGTTCTAGTTTACTCCAGTATTACTGAAAACGGGTGAAGCAGAGAGCGCTGGTGGAGGGTAAACCATACGAACCTTGGAGATACATGATCGCTATAACAAGGCACGAGGTGGTGGCTAGGAAGGCACAGTATGAACCGTGACCAGGACCTTCTAGCAGTGCCGCCACAGAAAAAATACCATGAAAACCTCAATGTTGTGATATTGGTTTTTGACGCAAATCGCATGATATCGCTCTCAGATTTATGGAGTTATACTTCATTTGCGGCCGAATGTGTCACTTGTGTCCTGCGTTGTGAGGGGACTTGCCAAGGTTTGTGACACAACCGCAGGTTTCAAGCCTTTCAGTGCTCTATCCGACATAGCTTATGGCAATGTGCTATGTATAGGACTGATTGGGAGATGACTGGGTTGACGAGGGACTTACAACTAGCGGTTGCATCACATTTTCTGAGCAGCACTTAAAGATACAAGCACCACCAGTCACAGCGCAGGGTTGGAGCTCGGGCCTCGCACACTCCACCTATAGATGCCTGATGCTCTATAGTAATGAACAATAAATGGTTCACTCTTTGCTCCATGGGAAAGAGGCTGTAAAACCGACAAGCTGATAAAAGAAGACACTATGGCCGATTGGAAACTTTTTCCTAGTCAATGTTTATCTTGAAAACAAAGTTTTTTTTTTTCAGATTTATGACTAAAAAATTGGTCTTTAAGAGAAACGCTGTTTCTATTACGGTTTATATTCTGCCATTATGTCTTTGTATTCTTATTCCATGTTAGTAACCAAGGAAATTTCCTCAGTCGTTGAACGAGAGTAGCTTTATAACTGTGTAATCACAGTCCATATTTCTCTAAATCACCTTGCTAACAGATGATCAAAGGAAAGACTCTGACAAGCTGAAAAAAAATCTGTAATTACTATTAAGAACATTAAAAACTTTGAGCAGTCTAAGGAAGTGGTTCCCAACCTTTGGTTTAGTCAGAGGATACCCTCCTTTTTTTTTTTTTTAACCTCCCCACATGCTCAAGGTTGCAACTTTAGGCTCCGTTGATTAATAAAATATATAGTAACCAAAAAATAACTATTATAAACACAGTAACGTCTCACGAAGCCACAGGAATAACTCAGAGGGCTCCCGGGGGTCCGCGGCCCACGGGTTGAGAACCACTCACAATGTAAGACTGACCCAACACGATGTTAGGTTAGGGAATGATTGACTGTGAGTTGTGTAGTGAGAAACTCGACGTGGCTGACTCTATCTCTGTTATTTACATGGACAAACGGTCAGGAAAACTGTTATCATGATACAGTAAATCATTCACAGATGGTACATCATAAAGGAAAACCCCGCACAGTCGTACAGTGCCTACGGTATAAGAAGTAATCTGGTTTTATGCAAAGTAAGGTAGCTTCAGAGCCTTGGATCAAGAACTCTTCACCAGCATCAAGGCGTCACCTTGAAGATCGTAAGACGTGAGGAGGATACAGGTTTAAACGTTGAGAAAATTTAACAAGATTAGTGTGTGTACAAGTAAACACACAACATCGGATTTGATCCTCATTATTTTATTTGGAATAAAACGCTGTACCCGTATGGGATAATGGGAGGTAATCAGGTTTGATCCAAAGAAGGGGAGCGTAGCTTCAATTCCCTGAATCAAGATCCCTGCATTAGCTTATCTACAGGCGGAATAAACGCTCAGTCTTCTACCGCATAGCTTCACATAACTAACGTTTAATATTAAACCTGATTTTCACTCTTGGGAAAAAAATTATGTAAAATTTCACAGAATTTTTACCTCATAATTTTTCAAATGTTTGTAAATGATTTACAAAAGTCGTTGAGGGACATAAATGAAGACCCAATTTGTAGAGAAAGTTATGGAGACAACGTTTCGCCCTGTGTATAGAGTTTTATCAAGACATAACCTGACAGAGCCTTACACTGAGCGAAACGTCGTCACTGTAAAATTTTATTCCGCAATGTCTTCAATAAATCAGTTTAAGCCCCGATGTTTCTCTCATTCTCGCCCTTCCGAGGGTTGACTTCATGACGCTGAAGGAAGTTCTTGATCTAGGGACTTCATGTATTTTCAAGGGAAGCGCTAAGCCCGTAAGGGTAACACAGTGCCATGGTAAAGAGAGAGGTAATCAAGGCTGATCTGAGGAAGAGGAAGAAAGCTCCTGGTCCTTGGATCAAGAGTCTTTCTCAAGCATTAAAGCACCACACTTCTTTACCTCGGATCCAACCCGACTTCCCGTTATTCCTAGGGGTATGAACCCAAATAGGTTTAGCGCTTCCCCATGCATATAATAATTCCCAATGGGGGTTTAAAGTCTATCGACTACACGAGGGTCATTAAGGCTGCGTGTCACCTGTTCACCACCTCTCAGTGTATAAACACTGAGAAGAATATACTTTTCAGTGTATATATCCTTGATGCCCAGTCCTGTAGGTTGTTGCTTAAGGTATGCAGGATGCTGTCTTCGGTACCTGATCAGCTAGGCTGTGGTTCTTACGTCAGTTTATGTGCGGCCAACAGTAACAGCCTGAACATTAAAATGGTATAAAATACCGACAGATTGTTAGGTAAGACACATATGCAACAGTTAGGTATCTTTATTTCGAAACGTTTCGCCTACACAGTAGGCTTCTTCAGTCGAGTACAGGAAAGTTGATAGAAGCAGAAGATACTTGAAGACGATGTAGGGACTGACCACCTCAAAACTTTAAGGGTGATGGACTGATTACATCGTCTTCAAGTATCTTCTGCTTCTATCAACTTTCCTGTACTCGACTGAAGAAGCCTACTGTGTAGGCGAAACGTTTCGAAATAAAGATACCTAACTGTTGCATATGTGTCTTACCTAACAGTAACAGCCTGGATGATCAGGCTCTGATCCACCACGAGGCCTGGTTTCAGACCGGGCCGCGGGGGCGTTGACCCCCGAAACCCTCTACAGGTATACTCCAGGTATCCTGAGGTTTGGAAGTAAATAAAAATATTCTGTAACAACAATTATATAGCAGCCCTGTATGTTGTGATATATTTATATGACTTGTATTCAACTATACCTACATAATGAATCTTAGGAATAACCATGTAGGATAACAGTCGCAGTACCGTGGCTGCAACAAATCGCAAATAACACAGACTCAGGAGAGGAGACTTTAGACAATGTTTCGGTCTGTCCCGGACCATTATCAAGTCATTTGATAATGGTCTACGATGGATTGAAACCTCGTGTAATATGTCCTATCCAAAGTGTGAGTTATTCGTTAATATATATCTAGTTATCCCGTGCCTCAGGTGTGATCATGTATTGAGCGAGTGTGAGGCTCCCTGGTTAATTTGGTAGCCTTAATCATTATCGGCAACACAGTGGTCATTAAAACTGCAAATCACCATACACTAGTGTGAAAGAATAATTAAAGCCCTAGAATAGGGACTAAAATGATCTCTGAAGGTAAATGCACTGCAGTAGTGTATATTTCAGCCTCACAGAGAGGCCGTCTTCAGTTGCGAATGTGAGACAGAGATGTTTACTTTTCTCGTTATTGTGAGTCCAAATTTTAGTCTCCTGGGGTTTGGGAAGAGAGACGACGAACCATCAAATCCAGCAAGGTTTGAGAGGCAAGACTTGCTGACAAATACAGTAAAAAAAAATCAATAGAGCTTTATCAGCTCTGTTTAGTCTAACGAAAGGTTTGCTCTGCAGAGTCTGTCAAAATCAGCCTGAGTAAAGGATAGTGAGGGTGGGAATGGTGGAGTGGGGAGAATTGTCAGCAGGGAGACATCATAGTGTAGGTTATGCGAGGCCCCGAGCAGCGACTTGCACCCATACCTGCCCGTGGATGTAAAGAACTGCCTACCTACAGCGTGTATAACAGTGTGGTGGAGTCGTACAGTCTAAATTAACAGAAAGGCACAATAAGCAAGACGGGAAGACCATCGCCAGTTAGGTCGTTAACAAGACTCTCCAAATACATTTGAGTATGGATCGCCTGCTTTTTATGTATACTTCAACTTCACGACATACATACCTCTATATGTATGGTAAAGCTAAGTAAGCGTCAGGCCACTTAATGACGTAGGCGGTAGTCTTGCCTTCTTTACAAATGGATGTCATTAAAATAGTGTAAATAGGTGTAACAGTATGCGTAGTGGAAGCTCAGGCCTCCCGCTCTGCTGTCCGCACCCATCACCAACATGGCAACAACCACAGCACACCACACACTTCCTTACTTTTAATGCCGGATTAAAAAGTTGCAATGAGGTATTTCACTTTCTATGGCGTAGGGCCAGACAGCAATACGCGGGGTGCCGTCCCGGGCTCCCTACATTAGTCCGTAACTTCGATATTTTTTTTTCTTTGACATGGTAACAACATTAACAAAAAAATAGTGCTGTAGTACCAGTACTTATCCGTAGCGCAACCTGGGTTGCACTAGATTAAGGGGCTATAATATTACAGCTCATGGGGTCAGTCATATTAATGGTATTATTATCAATAAGGTGCATTTACAGAGGTGGCAGTGCATAGATGTTATGTTATTGAAGAACTCTCTACAAAAAGTAATTATTGCTTTCATTTTAGGCTCACCATGCGTGACCACTTAGCCTTTCAAACTAAACCCAGGCTAAGGACAGCGACTCATCGCAAAGTTAGACAAAGTAACGCTTCTTAATTGACCAGTCTACTAAACTTTTGGAATATTGAAGCAATTTAGCAACCTATATGAATAGTCATATTGCTATCTAGGAGAAACTCAATGATAAAAGGATTCAGTGCAGGACAATGGTAAATGGCAGAGTTCTCAAGACTAAATACATGGATTAACAGCCGTGAAACAAATCCTAAGTTCTTTAGCATGAGAACCAACCTACCCGATACCTACAATTTACCTCCAAAGCTTCACTACTCGCCCACACGACGTCTAACCTGGTTGCGAGAACGAGACTGAGGTCAGCCTCTGTCACCATTACGACAGGTTGTAGTTAAACTCATTTTTTAGATACACAAACAAAACAAAACGGGTCTTACTACAACGCTGCCCAAGATGCACACTGGCTGACCCCACCATAAATTGAGCAGCATAAATAAGTGATGATCTAGTGGCTTATGAGACTAGGGGAACAATACTAGAGTACCTACAGCTACGCTCCCTATGTATTAGACTTCAAAATCACTCGTCTTTATGGAGCTGACTGATCATCAGTAGTTTGCAGAACTTTTAAAAGAGTTCTTCAAAATGTTAGAGAAAACTATCTTATTATAATATATATATATATATTTTTTTCTAAACTGCATAAAGTAAAAATTTATTTCGAAAATTCTACTTATACTCCACAAGTTCATAAATCTGTCACATAATGCCACACCGAATGATAAGTCCTGGAGGCTAAAAAAAAAAGTTTAATATTTACAAATGTGGGAGCTAAAATAAGCTTAGATATTTAGCCAAAATTTTATGATTAAGGACATGAATTTTTTGTTTAAATTACTAGGAGCCAAAAAATGATTCTGTACACATACGATCCAGGAAAATATGAGAAACTGTGATACAAGGGAAGATGTTTAAGTGACCAGAAACAGTGGAGTCTAAAACTGGAGATGCTATAATGGGCGACATATCCCAGCTAATGTAGCTGAGTGTTAACCAGACGACCTTGTAAAGAGTCGTCCTCACCAGGTCCCTCCTTGCACTGTCGTCTACTCACCTCCAGGTCACCGCCTACTTACCACACACACTCCCATTTGGCTACCATGACAGTCTAGTCAGGCTCTTTATTTTATCATAAATGGACACCGACCATAGGCGGCGTTTAACAGATCCACTCTTTAAAAGTAAAGTTCCAACAGGGTTTGGAAGCAGGGTTGTGTGTGTGTTTGTGTTGAGGGTTGCAGCCGGAGACGTCAGACAAGGGCATGAAGGTAGCGGTAAACTTATTTGTAGGAGAACCTGGCCTGCCCCTCATGAGTGACCCGCTGCAACACGCCCCTCCCCATCTCTGGACCAGGACCTCAAGCTCAGATACATAATTACACCTTAACACCTATTTTTTTTTCTGATATATTACTTTCCCCAGTCACTTCCTTGTAAGTCTTGCCTTATTACAGTACTCTAAGACTGCTAACAATAAGGAAATAATATATGTTTCTTGGACAGATGTAACATGTTATTCTTTTCCCGTCTTTCCTCATGGACTCTTGATTTAGTACCATTGTTTTCGGCTTAAGCAGGAGAGGTGGAAGAATGAAGCAGCAGCCTGTGGAGTTTCACACAGCCAACCTCATATACCCACCATGATTGTTTTTTTTATTGCACTCGGTGAGAGAGTTTCCCAGACAGCAGATTTCTTAATTAAATTTCAGGTTTTATTCTCATCACAGGTGATATGAGCTCTTTGATCAGAAAATTTGCATCCCGTGTAAAACGCGAGCTCTCTGATATACTTTTTCTCAAACACATAAGTGTCGGATTATGTGGAAAATGATTCCCAGTTCAGAAATTATTCTGAGAAATTTCAATAATTTCCGCTGATAAGTTTTAGATTATCAATGACATTGATTGTGAAAATTCAAATCACTATTTAACTTTATACAGGGCAGTATAATAATTTCTCACGGCAGCAAAATCACTATTTTTTTTTTTTACAATGAGCACTCCAATCATTAGGAATTTTTCTCGAGGTGGGACGAGAGGACGCATAATGGCAGAGGTCAGAAAGTTTGGGGGTCCCAGGCAGTCTCAGGGTTGTGAAAACAGTGTTTTCACGTTCCACGGCTGCTCCTCTGCTTGCCTGTGTGTGTGTGTGTGTGTGTGTGTGTGTGTGTGTGTGTGTGTGTGTGTGTGTGTGTGTGTGTGTGTGTGTGTGATGATATACTAAGATATTTCCGCGTGATGTATACATATTTGCTCGCTTAAACGTCTGAACGAGTTCATGTACGTGAACCGAAGCATGTGTAGACCTTCATGAGCAAGAACAGTGTAGGTGTTTGTCAACAACCTCGGCTAAAAAAATAATATACCACCATTGCTTGAAGCCCCGACTGCAACTTAGTGTCAATCTTTTACCAGATGGAGGATTTAATGGAAGAATGCTGAGATGGAAGCACCAAACACATGGCTGCAGCTGCCATTACTGCAACAAACTACAAGATAAGCTGTACGATGGTTTTGTTGATTTAAACCTATATATAAAATTCGTGGGGTAGTAGTACTTTCATTGGGCAGACTGTGATGATAGCTACAGTATTAGATATGGCTGGGGTTAATAATGTTGTGGGTGTTGTCGTTATTGTGGTGGGTCTAGATCAGTGTCAGGCTGATTGTTAAATCGGCTGTACGTGTGTGAAGTCAGCAAAACAAGTATGGACTGAACTGTGTGTGTGAGGAGTGGCTTGTACTGCAGAATCGTGTTGTTAGTTATCAGTTCGCACGATAGCATCAGGCAGTGTGGAGGAGGGAGCAGCCTAGAGGTGGTGAGGGCTTGGTGGGCCGGGCAGTGTTGGGCTGACGACAGGGCTGACGCTGGGGCTGAAGGAGGGGCCGACTGAGGGGCTGACGAGGCTGACAGAGCTGATGTTGTGTTATTGGAACAACACGGCAGGTCAGGAGGGGCGGCTTGGTCTCTCCACTGACCGGAACACTATCTGCGGGGTAAACAACATCTTAAAATATATAATTCACGAGAGGAGGAGGTTCCACAGAGTCATGATAACAAAAGTTGTGTATGGGGCACTGAGGAGACGATCTGGTGATCTCCCAGACATAAGTCGCCGTCGTTACAACACCTGGGTGGGAAGGAAAAAAAATAGCCTAGTGCAGTATACTGGGAGTCCTTTATTGAAATCGCATCGCCCACGCAGTGGGTTCTATCAAACCATAAAAAGTGACTCGATAAAGCTCACTGTGTGGGCCAAACGTCATCAACAAAGGATCGCATTATACTGCGTTTGTTTCTCTTTCCATCGTGTCGGTATTTGACATTATTTTCTCTCTACCAGCTTGGGGGGAGACTACTGATACTTGTTTTCCTTCCTGGTACTGACGGTATCCGGCGCTACGTGGCGAACCAGTTCAAATCCTTGATACCCCTTACACACACAAAAAAAATATATAACACATACTCACATATACAAAAGTAATACACAAGATAGTAGTAATGATTTACAGTATTTGAGATGCTACAGGGTGTTTCAAATATATGGACCCAATTTCAAAGCAATACTGTTTTGAAATTGGGTCATTGGGTTTGAAACACCCTATCAATTGATCCTTCAAGGGGAAATAACATGATATTGGTGAAGGCTTCTTTAATCAGGGAACTGAAGCTCTTTTGTCGGATTAAACCTGATTACCTCCCACATTCAGGTGATCCATCACCTGTATGATTATAGCACTTTCCCCTGAATTAATAATTGTATAATTTGAATAATGAATCAATATGCTTTCGAAGTATACCAGATATGCATAGAATCAAATTCCCCCTCTCCCCATTTTTTTTTATAAGACTGGCGGTGTCCCATGTGGATACTGTGGTAAAAAGTACATTGGGAAGACAAGTAGGAGTTTATCGGTGAGGATTAACGAACACACACATGAAAGTTTAGACACATGTGCAACATCTGGATATCTTTATTGTAGATGTTTCGCCATCCAGTGGCTTTATCAACACAGATTCTAGGACATAATTAGAAGACAGTAGAACTATATACATGTATTGATAAAGCCACTGGATGGCGAAACGTCTACAATAAACATAACCAGATGTTGCACGTGTCTAAATTTTCATATTGTCGGTATTTTATACCTTTCTTGCACAGAACACACACATGCTTGTATCGTGGATGACTCGAGTTACGCCAAAGGACGTTTGATAAACTGGAGCAAAGTCCAGCTTATCATTGCTGAACCAGAACTAAATAAATGGCAACATTTAGCGGCATCCTTGATAGCGGCGATGGATATGGTGGTTCAAAGGACAGGAAGTTAAAACATCACAACCACGCTGACCCACGTGATTCAGGATCACGCATTGTGACGCCCACCTTGAGACAGCCATATATATATATATATATATATATATATATATATATATATATATATATATATATATATATATATATATATATATATATATATATATATATATATATATATATATATATATATTTTATTATCACACTGGCCGATTCCCACCAAGGCAGGGTGGCCCGAAAAAGAAAAACTTTCACCATCATTCACTCCATCACTGTCTTGCCAGAAGGGTGCTTTGCACTACAGTTTTTAAACTGCAACATTAACACCCCTCCTTCAGAGTGCAGGCACTGTACTTCCCAACTCCAGGACTCAAGTCCGGCCTACCGGTTTCCCTGAACCCCTTCATAAATGTTACTTTGCTCACACTCCAACAGCACGTCAAGTATTAAAAACCATTTGTCTCCATTCACTCCTATCAAACACGCTCACGCATGCCTGCTGGAAGTCCAAGCCCCTCGCACACAAAACCTCCTATATATATATATATATATATATTATATATATATATATGTTATATATATATATATATATATATATATATATATATATATATATATATATTAAAATTTTCTGTTTACTTGTGTTTTCTTATCCCCAGGTTGATGTTAATGCAAGGAGAGGAGGAGAAAAAGACACAGTTACAAAGAAATGCTTTATGTACTTTGATGTTCTGTCTGTGGAACACATATCTTCTGTCTGGCGAAACATCGTAATGAAGTTTCTTCCTGCAGCTGTGTCTTTTTCATCTCCTTTTGTCGGCTGTACGCCATATGTCTACATTATTATCATTATCATTATTATTATTATTATTATTATTATTATTATTATTATTATTATTAACATTATTTTTGTATTAATAGGTACATTTTAAATGTAAGTACACAGCTCCGAAAAGTGCCACCATAGACCATGAAATCTGGAAATATATAAGGAAAATTAAGTATTGATTATTCATAACTTATAAAACAGAAGAGCATCACATAGAGGGCGCTGGCAGGAGCTGAAACCACGAGAACAACATTAAGTACGAAATACATGCCTTGCAAAACACTTAAGTTAAGCACAACTTGCTCTGGATAGTAACTGGATGGGTGATCACTAGTTTTGCACAAAGGTATTGAACATCATTTCTCAGACAGGGTGAGAACATGTAAGAACACGCTAACGTAGAACGCAAGAACAGGAAAGAATGGACACTGCAGTAGGTCCAATGATCCATGCTAGGCAGGTCTAACTCAAACCTACTCATATGCCCATCCCTCCTATGTTTAAAACTACCCAGAGTTCTCGCATGTTTAAACAAGAGATGCATGATTCCCTTTGATTCATGTGGAAGCGTTAAACCCATAGGTGTCATATGTCGCCCTGAGAATGCGGGAGTTGGGAGAAAATAAAGCCTGGTAAGAGGAAGGGGAAGGCAGCTCCAATTCCTTAGGTCAAGAGCAGATTACTAGCCTCAAGGGACTCCAGTTGGTGCCCGCAAGTTGAGTCTAGCATCAAGGGACTCCAGTTGGTACCCGCAGGTTGAGTCTAGCATCAAGGGACTCCAGTTGGTACCCGCAAGTTGAGTCTAGCATCAAGGGACTCCAGCTGGTACCCGCAGGTTGAGTCTAGCATCAAGGAACTCCAGTTGGTACCCGCAGGTTGAGTCTAGCATCAAGAGACTCCAGTTGGTACCCGCAAGTTGAGTCTAGCATCAAGGGACTCCAGTTGGTACCCGCAAGTTGAGTCTAGCATCAAGGGACTCCAGTTGGTACCCGCAAATTGAGTCTAGCATCAAGGGACTCCAGTTGGTACCCGCAGGTTGAGTCTAGCATTAAGAGACTCCACTTGGTACCCGCAGGTTGAGTCTAGCATCAAGGGACTCCAGTTGGTACCCACAGGTTGAGTCTAGCATCAAGGGACTCCAGTTGGTACCCGCAGGTTGAGTCTAGCACCAAGGGACTCCAGTTGGTACCCGCAGGTTGAGTCTAGCATCAAGGGACTCCAATTGGTACCCGCAGGTTGAGTCTAGCATCAAAAGACTCCAGTTGGTACCCGCAAGTTGAGTCTAGCATCAAAAGACTCCAGTTGGTACCCGCAAGTTGAGTCTAGCATCAAGGGACTCCAGCTGGTACCCGCAGGTTGAGTCTAGCATCAAAAGACTCCAGTTGGTACCCGCAAGTTGAGTCTAGCATCAAGGGACTCCAGTTGGTACCCGCAGGTTGAGTCTAGCATCAAGGGACTCCAATTGGTACCCGCAGGTTGAGTCTAGCATCAAAAGACTCCAGTTGGTACCCGCAAGTTGAGTCTAGCATCAAGGGACTCCAGTTGGTATCCGCAAGTTGAGTCTAGCATCAAGGGACTCCAGTTGGTACCCGCAAGTTGAGTCTAGCATCAAGGGACTCCAGTTGGTACACGTAGGTTGAGTCTAGCATCAAGGGACTCCAGTTGGTACCCGCAAGTTGAGTCTAATAAGACAATCTTCAGTGTCTTCCGACAGCCTCAGAAGAAAGTGTTTATCGGAGGTCAGCGGCTCTCGTGTACCTGCTGAGAGTTTAATCTTTAAATAGAATACAGTATATACCATGAGGTATACGTCGGAGTATATACACTGAGAGTCTGCTTAAATCCTTATTTTTAGAGATTAACATATGTATGACTGGCGGTGAAGCGAGTACATGCAGTCCTAATGACCATTTATGTACTCGAGAGGATTTAAGCCCAATTTATCAATCGAAATATTAACATTCAGTTGTAATTAAAAAAAAATTAATCTGTGCAATATTTCAACAACTTTAGGGATTTTCAAAAATTTTCCTGAAAAACTATATTTTATATATATATATATATATATATATATATATATATATATATATATATATATATATATATATATATATATATATATATATATATATATATATATATGTATAGTCAACGTTCCACTCTTAACTAGTTTGGCTTTGTAAATATGAATTTGTAATAATAATCTACATCACTTGTAGTCACAAGAACAAAGTTATGCTTATGGTCTTCCATGTTTAGTAGTGTTCCATATGCAGAATTTAAAAGTTTCCATTGGGTTTATTACAAAGTATAGTTACCTGATAACATGAGAAATCGAGAATAATTTCAGATGGTACATTTTTACATATAAATAACTTACAATATCTCCGCAACAATGTGAGACTCTTGGTTATCAGTAATTTGTCATCTCGATACACTCGTAATCCCACATTTTGCCTGGAAATAATAAAAGGCCAACCCTTACCGGGTGACGATCTGTGATCTCCCTTATTGTCTCCAAGGAGGATCTGATAGGGGGTTCCCTCCCTCTAGAATGGCATCAGTGGCACTGGGAGTGAGGCTTTTGTTGCTCCTCACTGTGGCGTGCTGGGGATCCCGGCTCTCATCACCAGCGTTTGACATTGTCTCCCGCATGCCTCTCTGAACTTTTCAGGTCACTTGTCTTGCGAAATATTGCCAATTTGTAGCTACAGACGCAGAGCTATGCTCGTTTAGTTCCATGTTCAATTTAGAATATATATATATATATATATATATATATATATATATATATATATATATATATATATATATATATATATATATATATATATATATATATATATATATATATACGTTAAAATGTCTCCAGTGGTTGTGGGATTCACTATGTCCTCTTGGATCCTATTTTAAGAGTCTATTTTTTTTTGCGAGAAGGTAGTTCCCAGCAGCCTGTCCGGTCAAAGACAAGAATAGGGTGAGCTGATTGAGGATTGAGCCTTAGCAATTTCTAGTGTGGAATAATCTACATGCAGTTCCATGGGTCTCGACGGGGCATACACCGTGAGTGGCTCTGTGAACTCCAAGAAGAAAAAGAAGAAAGAAACTAAGTTTCTGAAGGCTCTATACAGCGTAAGTCACCAGCGGCCCTGTGAACTTTAACACGAAGAACCGCAATTTGGTCTTGTCTTCAAGACAGTGCAATTTGGTCTTGTCTTCAAGACAGTGCAATTTGGTCTTGTCTTCAAGACAGTGCAATTTGGTCTTGTCTTCAAGACGGTGCAATTTGGTCTTGTCTTCAAGACGGTGCAATTTGGTCTTGTCTTCAAGACAGTGCAATTTGGTCTTGTCTTCAAGACAGTGCAATTTGGTCTTGTCTTCAAGACAGTGCAATTTGGTCCTGTCTTCAAGACAGTGCAATTTGGTCTTGTCTTCAAGACAGTGCAATTTGGTCTTGTCTTCAAGACAGTGCAATTTG